>NC_068457.1:28829395-28904179 GCF_023373465.1 Oncorhynchus keta
TTTTTTATTTTAATTTTTTATTTCACCTTTATTTAACCAGGTAGGCTAGTTGAGAACAAGTTCTCATTTGCAACTGCGACCTGGCCAAGATAAAGCATAGCAGTGTGAACAGACAACACAGAGTTACACATGGAGTAAACAATTAGCAAGTCAATAACACAGTAGAAAAAATGGGCAGTCTATATACAATGTGTGCAAAAGGCATGAGGAGGTAGGCGAATAATACAATTTTGCAGATTAACACTGGAGTGATAAATGATCAGATGGTCATGTACAGGTAGAGATATTGGTGTGCAAAAGAGCAGAAAAGTAAATAAATAAAAACAGTATAAAAACAGTATGGGAATGAGGTAGGTGAAAATGGGTGGGCTATTTACCTATAGACTATGTACAGCTGCAGCGATCGGTTAGCTGCTCGGATAGCTGATGTTTGAAGTTGGTGAGGGAGATAAAAGTCTCCAACTTCAGCGATTTTGCACCCTGCTCCAGTCACAGGCAGCAGAGTACTGAACGAAAGGCGCCAAAAGAGGTGTTGGCTTTAGGGATGATCAGTGAGATACACCTGCTGGAGCGCGTGCCACGGATGGGTGTTGCCATCGTGACCAGTGAACTGAGATAAGGCGGAGCCACCTAGCATGGACTTGTAGATGACCTGAGCCAGTGGGTCTGGCGACGAATATGGGGTGAGGGCCAGCCGACTAGAGCATACAAGTCGCAGTGGTGGGTGGTATAAGGTGCTTTAGTAACAAAACGGATGGCACTGTGATAGACTGCATCCAGTTTGCTGAGTAGAGTGTTGGAAGCCATTTTGTAGATGACATCGCCGAAGTCGAGGATCGGTAGGATAGTCAGTTTTACTAGGGTAAGCTTGGCAGCGTGAGTGAAGGAGGCTTTGTTGCAGTTTAGTCCTGATCAGTTCTTTATGATCACCACTGTTGTTGCTCTGTAGAGCAGCTCGTTGAGTTTAGTCCTGATCAGTTCTTTATGATCACCACTGTTGTTGCTTTGTAGAGCAGCTCGTTGAGTTTAGTCCTGATCAGTTCTTAATGATCACCACTGTTGTTGCTTTGTAGAGCAGCTCGTTGAGTTTAGTCCTGATCAGTTCTTTATGATCACCCTCCAGTGGTTTTCTGTCTCACTGAGCAGCTCAACTCAGGTAACTCACCTTTCAGGTTTAAATCACCACTGTACTGTTCTTGTCAGAGCATGACTCAGTCCCTCCCTGAGTCCTGATCAGTTCTTTAGGACAGAAAGGGTAGCGCTCAGAGAGAGACAGAGACAGACAGAGAGAGATCAGTTACAGAAAGATCAGAGACAGAGAGAGAGACAGACAGAGACAGAGAGACAGAGTGAGTTACAGAGAGATGAAAGAGAGAGAGAAAGAGAGAGAGACAGATCAGAAAGAGAAAGATGAGAGACCAGTTGTTGAGAGAGAGAGAGAGAGAGAGAGAGACAGAGAGTTACAGAAAGATAGAGAGAGAGAGAGAGAGAGAGTAGAGACAGAGACAGAGTGAATTACAGAAAGATAGAGAAGAGAGACAGACAGAGAGAGAGAAAATTACCTATTCCACGACCATCAGCCACTATTGTGAACACTGGTCTTCTTCACGGTGAGTTCAAATCAAATAAAATAAAATTTTATTTGTCACATACACATGGTTAGCAGATGTTAATGCGAGTGTAGCGAAATGCTTGTGCTTCTAGTTCCGACAATGCAGTGATAACCAACAAGATAATCTAACTAACAATTCCAAAACTACTGTCTTATACACAGTGTAAGGGGATAAGGAATATGTACATAAGGATATATGAATGAGTGATGGTACAGAGCAGCATACAGTAGATGGTATCGAGTACAGTATATACATATGAGATGAGTGTGTGTAGACAAAGTAAACTAAGTGGCATAGTTAAAGTGGCTAGTGATACATGTATTACATAAGGATGCAGTCGATGATGTAGAGTACAGTATATACATATGCATATGAGATGAATAATGTAGGGTAAGTAACATTATATAAGGTAGCATTGTTTAAAGTGGCTAGTGATATATTTACATAATTTCCCATGATTAAAATGGCTGGAGTTGGGTCAGTGTCAATGACAGTGTGTTGGCAGCATTTACATTTACATTTAAGTCATTTAGCAGACGCTCTTATCCAGAGCGACTTCAAATGGTGCATTCACCTTATGACATCCAGTGGAACAGCCACTTTGCAATAGTGCATCTAAATCTTTTAAGGGGGGAGAAGGATTACTTTATCCTGCATCCAGGTATTCCTGAAAGAGGCAGCAGCCACTCAATGTTAGTGGTGGCTGTTTAACAGTCTGATGGCCTTGAGATAGAAGCTGTTTTTCAGTCTCTCGGTCCCAGCATTTGATGCACCTGTACTGACCTCGCCTTCTGGATGATAGCGGGGTGAACAGGCAGTGGTTCAGGTGGTTGATGTCCTTGATGATCTTTATGGCCTTCCTGTAACAACGGGTGGTGTAGGTGTCCTGGAGGGCAGGTAGTTTGCCCCGGTGATGCGCTTTGCAGTCCTCACTACCCTCTGAGAGCCTTACGGTTGAGGGCGGAGCAGTTGCCGTACCAGGCGGTGATACAGCCCGCCAGGATGCTCTCGACAGTCATCTGTAGAAGTTTGTGAGTGCTTTTGGTGACAAGCCAAATTTCTTCAGCCTCCTGAGGTTGAATAGGCGCTGCTGCGAGAGAGAACGACGCTGTCAGTGTGAGTGGACCAATTCAGTTTGTCTGTGATGTGTATGATAGGAGACTTAAAAGAAGCTACCCTCTCCACTACTGTTCCATCGATGTGGATAGGGGTGTTCCTCTGCTGTTTCCTGAAGTCCACAATCATCTCCTTAGTTTTATTGACGTTGAGTGTGAGGTTATTTTCCTGACACCACACTCCGAGGGCCCTCACCTCCTCCCTGTAGGCAGACTCAAAGTCGTTGTTGGTAATCACAGCCTACCACTGTTGTGTCGCAAACTTGATGATTGAGTTGGAGGCGTGCGTGGCCACGCAGTCAGTGGGTGAACAGGGAGTACAGGAGAGGGCTCAGAAACGCACCCAGTGGGCCCCGTGTTGAGGATCAGCGGGGAGGAGATGTTGTGCCTACCCTCAGCACCTGGGGGCGGCCCGTCAGGAAGTCCAGTACCCAGTTGCACAGGGCGGGGTCTAGAAACCCAGGGCATCGAGCTTGATGATGAGCTTGGAGGGTACTATGGTGTTGAATGCCGAGCTGTAGTCGATGAACAGCATTCTCACATAGGTATTCCTCTTGTCCAGGTGGGTTAGGGCAGTGTGCAGTGTGGTTGAGATTGCATCGTCTGTGGACCTATTTGGGCGGTAAGCAAATTGGAGTTGGGTCTAGGGTGTCAGGTAGGGTGGAGGTGATATGGTCCTTGACTAGTCTCTCAAAGCACTTCATGATGACGGAAGTGAGTGCTACGGGCGGTAGTCGGATTAGCTCAGTTACCTTAGCTTTCTTAAAGGGAACAGGAACAATGGTGGCCCTCTTGAAGCATGTGGGAACAGCAGAATGGTATAGGGATTGATTGAATATGTCCGTAAACACACCTCGCCAGCTGGTCTGCGCATGCTCTGAGGGCGCGGCTGGGGATGCCAGTGGGGCCTGCAGCCTTGCGAGGGTTAACACGTTTAAATGTCTTACTCACCTCGGCTGCAGTGAAGGAGAGACCGCATGTTTTCGTTGCAGGCCGTGTCAGTGGCACTGTATTGTCCTCAAAGCGGGCAAATGTCCTGAAGGGTAAGGATAGGGGTCAGGGAGGGAGGTGAGTCATGCTCTGAGCAAGAACAGTACACACATTTAAACCTGAAAGGTGAGTTACCTGAGTTGACTGTTATCAGTGAGACTAGAAAACCACTGGAGGGTGATCATAAAGAACTGATCAGGACTAAACTCAACGAGCTGCTCTACAAAGCAACAACAGTGGTGATCATAAAGAACTGATCAGGACTAAACTCAACGAGCTGCTCTACAGAGCAACAACAGTGGTCATCATTAAGAACTGATCAGGACTAAACTCAACGAGCTGCTCTACAAAGCAACAACAGTGGTGATCATAAAGAACTGATCAGGTTAAACTGCAACAAAGCCTCCTTCACTCACGCTGCCAAGCTTACCCTAGTAAAACTGACTATCCTACCGATCCTCGACTTCGTCGGCGATGTCATCTACAAAATGGCTTCCAACACTGTACTCAGCAAACTGGATGCAGTCTATCACAGTGCCATCCGTTTTGTTACTAAAGCACCTTATACCACCCACCACTGCGACTTGTATGCTCTGTCGGCTGGCCCTCACTACATATTCGTCGCCAGACCCACTGGCTCCAGGTCATCTACAAGTCCATGCTAGGTAAAGCTCCGCCTTATCTCAGTTCACTGGTCACGATGGCAACACCCATCCGTAGCACGCGCTCCAGCAGGTGTATCTCACTGATCATCCCTAAAGCCAACACCTCTTTGGCCGCCTTTCGTTCCAGTACTCTGCTGCCTGTGACTGGAACGAATTGCCCAAAATCGCTGAAGTTGGAGACTTTTATCTCCTCACCAACTTCAAACATCAGCTATCCGAGCAGCTAACCGATTCGCTGCAGCTGTACATAGTCTATAGGTAAATAGCCCACCCATTTTCACCTACCTCATTCCCATACTGTTTTTATACTGTTTTTATTTATTTACTTTTCTGCTCTTTGCACACCATTATCTCTACCTGTAAATGACCATCTGATCATTTATCACTCCAGTGTTAATCTGCAAAATTGTATTATTCGCCTACCTCCTCATGCCTTTTGCACACATTGTATATAGACTGCCCATTTTTTCTACTGTGTTATTGACTTGCTAATTGTTTATGTCCGTAAACACACCGGCCAGCTGGTGTTTACTCCATGCTCTGAGGCGCGGCTGTGTAACTCTGTGTTGTCTGTTCACACTGCTATGCTTTATCTTGGCCAGGTCGCAGTTTGAGAACTTGTCTTACTCACCTCGGCTGCAGTGAAGGAGAGACCGCATGTTTTCGTTGCAGGCCGTGTCAGTGGCACTGTATTGTCCTCAAAGCGGGCAAAAAGTTATTTAGTCTGCCTGGGAGCAAGACATCCTGGTCCGTGACTGGGCTGGGTTTCTTCTTGTAGTCCGTGATTGACTGTAGACCCTGCCACATGCCTCTTGTGTCTGAACCATTGAATTGAGATTCCACTTTGTCTCTGTACTGACGCTTAGCTTGTTTAATAGCCTTGCGGAGGCTACCAAAGAGACCACTAAACAGATACATCTATCATTTTCTATAAAGAGGGTACATCTTTGGTAGTGGTCTCTTTGGTAGTAGGCTCTTTGGTAGTGGTCTCTTTGGTAGTAGTCTCTTTGGTAGTAGTCTCTTTGGTAGTAGTCTCTTTGGTAGTAGTCTCTTTGGTAGTAGTCTCTTTGGTAGTGGTCTCTTTGGTAGTGGTCTCTTTGGTAGTGGTCTCTTTGGTAGTGGTCTCTTTGGTAGTGGTCTCTTTGGTAGTAGTCTCTTTGGTAGTGGTCTCTTTGGTAGTGGTCTCTTTGGTAGTGGTCTCTTTGGTAGTGGTCTCTTTGGTAGTGGTCTCTTTGGTAGTAGTCTCTTTGGTCTCTTTGGTAGTGGTCTCTTTGGTAGTGGTCTCTTTGGTAGTGGTCTCGTATCGTTGCTGAGTTTCACAGTTTGAAATGATCCTACATGATATTGATTGAGAGATGCATCATTAAGAGCAGTTGGAAGCTGGGATTTCCGTATCCCTGTGTGTTTTTCTGAGATGTTTAACTTTGTTTGTTAAGGAAAGGTTATGGCATGGTCAGTGTTCTGTTATCACAGTTCTCAAAAGGTGCAAGCCACAACACTATTATGCCATAACAACACTATTATGCCATAGCAACACTATTATGCCATAGCAACACTATTATGCCATAGCAACACTATTATGCCATAGCAACACTATTATGCCATAGCAACACTATTATGCCATAGCAACACTATTATGCCATAGCAACACTATTATGCCATAGCAACACTATTATGCCATAGCAACACTATTATGCCATAGCAACACTATTAAGCCATAGCAACACTATTATGCCATAGCAACACTATTATGCCATAGCAACACTATTAAGCCCTAGCAACACCCTTTTAGCCCTAGCAACACTATTAAGCCATAACAACACTATTAAGCCATAGCAACACTATTAAGCCCTGACAACACTATTAAGCCCTGACAACACTAGTAAGCCATGACAACACTATTAAGCCATAGCAACACAATTAAGCCATAGCAACACTATTAAGCCATAGCAACAATATTAAGCCCTGACAACACTAAGCCATGACAACACTATTAAGCCATAGCAACACTATTAAGCCATAGCAACACAATTAAGCCATAGCAACACAATTAAGCCATAACAACACTATTAAGCCCTGACAACACTATTAAGCCTTGACAACACTATTAAGCCATAGCAACACTATTAAGCCATAACAACACTATTAAGCCCTAATGACACCCTTTTAGCCCTAGCAACACAATTAAGCCATAGCAACACTATTAAGCCATGACAACACTATTAAGCCATGACAACACTATTAAGCCCTGACAACACTATTAAGCCATAGCAACACTATTAAGCCTTGACAAAACTATTAAGCCATAACAACTCTATTAAGCCCTGACAACACTAAGCCATAACAACACAATTAAGCCATGGCAACACAATTAAGCCATAACACCCTTTTAGCCATAGCAACACAATTAAGCCATAGCAACACTATTAAGCCATAACAACACTATTAAGCCATAACAACACTATTAAGCCATAGCAACACTATTAAGCCATAACAACTCTATTAAGCCATAACAACACTATTAAGCCCTAACAACACTATTAAGCCATAGCAACACTATTAAGCCATGACAACACTATTAAGCCATAGCAACACTATTAAGCCATGACAACACTATTAAGCCATGACAACACTATTAAGCCCTGACAACACTATTAAGCCATAACAACACTATTAAGCCATAGCAACACTATTAAGCCCTAATAACACTATTAAGCCATAACAAGACTATTAAGCCATGGCAACACTATTAAGCCATAACAACACTATTAAGCCATAACAACACTATTAAGCCATAGCAACACTATTAAGCCCTGACAACACTATTAAGCCCTGACAACACTATTAAGCCATAACAACACTATTAAGCCACAGCAACACTATTAAGCCCTGACAACACTATTAAGCCATAACAACACTATTAAGCCCTGACAACACTATTAAGCCCTAACAACACTATTAAGCCATAACAAGACTATTAAGCCATGACAACACTATTAAGCCATGACAACACTATTAAGCCATAACAACACTATTAAGCCATAGCAACACTATTAAGCCCTGACAACACTATTAAGCCCTGACAACACTATTAAGCCATAACAACACTATTAAGCCATAACAACACTATTAAGCCATAACAACACTATTAAGCCATAGCAACACTATTAAGCCCTGACAACACTATTAAGCATCACTATTAAGCCATAACAACACTATTAAGCCATAACAACACTATTAAGCCCTGACAACACTATTAAGCCCTGACAACACTATTAAGCCATAACAACACTATTAAGCCATAACAACACTATTAAGCCATAACAACACTATTAAGCCATAACAACACTATTAAGCCATAACAACACTATTAAGCCATAACAACACTATTAAGCCATGACAACACTATTAAGCCATAACAACACTATTAAGCCATAACAACACTATTAAGCCATAACAACACTATTAAGCCATAGCAACACTATTAAGCCATAACAACACTATTAAGCCATACAACACTATTAAGCCATAGCAACACTATTAAGCCATAACAACACTATTAAGCCATACAACACTATTAAGCCATAACAACACTATTAAGCCATAACAACACTATTAAGCCATAACAACACTATTAAGCCATAGCAACACTATTAAGCCATAGCAACACTATTAAGCCATAACAACACTATTAAGCCATAACAACACTATTAAGCCATGACAACACTATTAAGCCATAACAACACTATTAAGCCATAACAACACTATTAAGCCATAACAACACTATTAAGCCATAACAACACTATTAAGCCCTGACAATTAAGCACAACACTATTAAGCCATAACAACACTATTAAGCCATAACAACACTATTAAGCCATAACAACACTATTAAGCCATAACAACACTATTAAGCCATAGCAACACTATTAAGCCTGACAACACTATTAAGCCATGCAACACTATTAAGCCCTGACAACACTATTAAGCCCTGACAACACTATTAAGCCATAACAACACTATTAAGCCATAGCAAACACTATTAAGCCATAGCAACACTATTAAGCCATAACAACACTATTAAGCCATAACAACACTATTAAGCCATAACAACACTATTAAGCCCTGACAACACTATTAAGCCATAGCAACACTATTAAGCCATAACAACACTATTAAGCCATAACAACACTATTAAGCCATAGCAACACTATTAAGCCATGACAACACTATTAAGCCATAACAACACTATTAAGCCATAACAACACTATTAAGCCATAGCAACACTATTAAGCCATAACAACACCCTATTAGCCATAGCAACACAATTAAGCCATAGCAACACAATTAAGCCCTGACAACACTATTAAGCCATAACAACACTATTAAGCCATAACAACACTATTAAGCCATAACAACACTATTAAGCCATAACAACACTATTAAGCCATAGCAACACTATTAAGCCATAGCAACACTATTAAGCCATAGCAACACTATTAAGCCATAACAACACTATTAAGCCCTGACAACACTATTAAGCCATAACAACACTATTAAGCCATAGCAACACTATTAAGCCATAACAACACTATTAAGCCATAGCAACACTATTAAGCCATAACAACACTATTAAGCCATAAGCAACACTATTAAGCCATAGCAACACTATTAAGCCATGACAACACTATTAAGCCATAACAACACTATTAAGCCATAACAACACTATTAAGCCATAGCAACACTATTAAGCTATAACACTATTAAGCCATAAACACTATTAAGCCATAACACTATTAAGCCATAACAACACTATTAAGCCCTGACAACACTATTAAGCCATAACAACACTATTAAGCCATAACAACACTATTAAGCCATAACAACACTATTAAGCCATAGCAACACTATTAAGCCATAGCAACACTATTAAGCCATAGCAACACTATTAAGCCATAACAACACTATTAAGCCATAGCAACACTATTAAGCCATAACAACACTATTAAGCCATAGCAACACTATTAAGCCACAGTGAAACTAAGTCTGCTGTTCTCAACCATTTAAGTTTGTGATTGTTCAATCATAACTTGGGCTCTGTGTGTTGAACATTATTGCGTAATCAAACATACCATCTAGCACGCCATTCTTAACCACATCAGGAAGCGTTCCTCATCAAACAGATACATCCACATGCAGGTATGTCCTCAGGACAGGTCATTGGAATGTTGAAACGTAGCAGGTGACCCAGGTTGTGAGTGTTCATCACACCAATATCTCTGTTACATTTCATGTTTCTTCTAGCACAGACTGGAACATCCTCGCCTGCTTTCTGCGATGTCTGTTTTCAGTCAGAAGTCGAAGCCTGTCAGATGGAGTCAGGAGATGAGTGCCAGTCAGAACAACGTTGACAGCAGCAGGAAGAAGACCAGTCTGCTGAAAGACAACAGCTGGATCAGACGCAGCATGGAGGAGGAGGAGGAGCTAGTGGAGTAAGTGGGACACACAAACACACACACACACACACACACACACACACACACACACACACACACACACACACACACACACACACACACACACACACACACTGTGTGGAGAGGTTCTGAGCTGTCTCAAATCTACTGACACTGTCACCATAGTAAGAAGTTTACCAATGTCAAACATCTAAATGATTTGACAATATCAAATTTGGTAGAATTCTCTCTCTCTCTAACATCCATCTCCCTCTGTCTGTTTAATGCTAACCACAGCCTGCAGTCGGAGGTGGGCCAGCCCGTCCCTGCTAGCCTGTCCCTGCCAGCCCGTCCCTGCCAGCCCGTCCCTGCCAGCCCCAGCACCCCAGTCAACCATCTGACCAAGAGGTACATTTGCATTGTGTTTATCTTAGCAGCGTTCCTGCCTAGAAGGCCAGCATCCCGGTCGCCTCTTCACTGTTGACGTTGAGACTGGTGTTTTGCGGGTACTATTTAATGAAGCTGCCAGTTGAGGACTTGTGAGGTGTACTTGTCCTCTTGCTCAGTTGGGAGTGGGAGGCCTGGTGCACAACGCCAGTTTGCGTCTTTCTTTGAAGGGAGTAGTACACAGCATTGTACGCGATCTTCAGTTCCTTGGCAATTTCTGGCATTGAATAGCCTTCATTTCTCAGAACAAGAATAGACTGATAAGTTTCAGAAGAAAGTTCTTTGTTTCTGGCCATTTTGAGCCTGTAATTGAATCCACAAATGCTGACGCTCCAGATACTCAACTAGTTTCAAGAAGGTCAGTTTTATTGCATCTTTAATCAGGACAACAGTTTTCAGCTGTGCTAACATAATTGCAAAAGGGTTTTCTAATGATCAATTAGCCTTTTAAAATGATAAACTTGGATGAGCTAACACAACGTGCCCTTGGAACACAGGAGTTGACTTCCGCTGATGTCGGGTCCTCTCCTATGTACGGGCGGCGCTCGGCGTCGGGTCCTCTCCTATGTACGGGCGGCGCTCGGCGTCGGGTCCTCTCCTATGTACGGGCGGCGCTCGGCGTCGGGTCCTCTCCTATGTACGGGCGGCGCTCGCGCTCCTCTCCTATGTACGGGCGGCGCTCTCGCGTCGGGTCCTCTCCTATGTACGGGCGGCGCTCGGCGTCGGGTCCTCTCCTATGTACGGGCGCGCTCGGGTCGTACGGGCGGCGCTCGGTCGGGTCCTCTCCTATGTACGGGGCGCTCGGCGTCGGGTCCTCTCCTATGTACGGGCGGCGCTCGGGGCGGCGCTCGGGTCCTCTCCTATGTACGGGCGGCGCTCGCGGCGCTCGGTCGGGGTCCTCTCCTATGTACGGGCGGCGCTCGCGTCGGGTCCTCTCCTATGTACGGGCGGCGCTCGCGTCGGCGTACGGGCGGCGCTCGGCGTCGGGTCCTCTCCTATGTACGGGCGGCGCTCGGCGTCGGGTCCTCTCCTATGTACGGGCGGCGCTCGGCGTCGGGTCCTCTCCTATGTACGGGCGGCGCTCGGCGTCGGGTCCTCTCCTATGTACGGGCGGCGCTCGGCGTCGGGTCCTCTCCTATGTACGGGCGGCGCTCGGCGTCGGGTCCTCTCCTATGTACGGGCGGCGCTCGGCGTCGGGTCCTCTCCTATGTACGGGCGGCGCTCGGCGTCGGGTCCTCTCCTATGTACGGGCGGCGCTCGGCGTCGGGTCCTCTCCTATGTACGGGCGGCGCTCGGCGTCGGGTCCTCTCCTATGTACGGGCGGCGCTCGGCGTCGGGTCCTCTCCTATGTACGGGCGGCGCTCGGCGTCGGGTCCTCTCCTATGTACGGGCGGCGCTCGGCTTCGGGTCCTCTCCTATGTACGGGCGGCGCTCGGCGTCGGGTCTTCTAGCCATCGTCGATCCACTTTTCACTTTCCATGTGTTTTTCCGTCTTGTTTTTCCTCACACCTGGTTTCAATTCCCTCAATCACTTGTTGTGTATTTAACCCCCTGTTTCCCCCCATGTCTTTGTGTGGGATTGTTTATTGTAAATGCTTGTGCACGTGTAGTTTGGTGCCCGAGGGGTTTTTGTACCCAATTATTCTTGTTATTTTTATGCCGTGGGTTTTGCTATTAAACTTCTCCGGCTTTAGTTCTGCTCTCCGGTGTCTGACTTCCCTGCCACCGGTTACACCCCTTACAGGAGTGGTGCTGATAGTGGGCCTCTGGAGCCTATGTAGATATTCCATTTTAAAAATCTGCCTTTTCCACCAACAATCAATAACAACATTAACAATGTCTACACTGTATTTCTGATGAATTTGATGTTATTTTAAATGGACAAAAAAATGTGCTTTTCTCTAACTAGATATCTACTATCTGGTAGTCAGTGTTTTCTCTAACTAGATATCTACTATCTGGTAGTCACAGTGTTTTCTCTAACTAGATATCTACTATCTGGTAGTCAGTGTTTTCTCTAACTAGATATCTACTATCTGGTAGTCACAGTGTTTTCTCTAACTAGATATCTACTATCTGGTAGTCAGTGTTTTCTCTAACTAGATATCTACTATCTGGTAGTCACAGTGTTTTCTCTAACTAGATATCTACTATCTGGTAGTCAGTGTTTTCTCTAACTAGATATCTACTATCTGGTAGTCAGTGTTTTCTCTAACTAGATATCTACTATCTGGTAGTCAGTGTTTTCTCTAACTAGATATCTACTATCTGGTAGTCAGTGTTTTCTCTAACTAGATATCTACTATCTGGTAGTCACAGTGTTTTCTCTAACTAGATATCTACTATCTGGTAGTCACAGTGTTTTCTCTAACTAGATATCTACTATCTGGTAGTCAGTGTTTTCTCTAACTAGATATCTACTATCTGGTAGTCAGTGTTTTCTCTAACTAGATATCTACTATCTGGTAGTCAGTGTTTTCTCTAACTAGATATCTACTATCTGGTAGTCAGTGTTTTCTTTAACTAGATATCTACTATCTGGTAGTCAGTGTTTTCTCTAACTAGATATCTACTATCTGGTAGTCACAGTGTTTTCTCTAACTAGATATCTACTATCTGGTAGTCACAGTGTTTTCTTTAACTAGATATCTACTATCTGATAGTCAGTGTTTTCTCTAACTAGATATCTACTATCTGGTAGTCAGTGTTTTCTCTAACTAGATATCTACTATCTGGTAGTCACAGTGTTTTCTCTAACTAGATATCTACTATCTGATAGTCACAGTGTTTTCTCTAACTAGATATCTACTATCTGGTAGTCACAGTGTTTTCTCTAACTAGATATCTACTATCTGGTAGTCAGTGTTTTCTTTAACTAGATATCTACTATCTGATAGTCAGTGTTTTCTCTAACTAGATATCTACTATCTGGTAGTCACAGTGTTTTCTCTAACTAGATATCTACTATCTGGTAGTCACAGTGTTTTCTCTAACTAGATATCTACTATCTGGTAGTCACAGTGTTTTCTCTAACTAGATATCTACTATCTGATAGTCAGTGTTTTCTCTAACTAGATATCTACTATCTGGTAGTCACAGTGTTTTCTCTAACTAGATATCTACTATCTGGTAGTCACAGTGTTTTCTCTAACTAGATATCTACTATCTGGTAGTCACAGTGTTTTCTCTAACTAGATATCTACTATCTGGTAGTCACAGTGTTTTCTCTAACTAGATATCTACTATCTGGTAGTCAGTGTTTTCTCTAACTAGATATCTACTATCTGGTAGTCACAGTGTTTTCTCTAACTAGATATCTACTATCTGGTAGTCACAGTGTTTTCTCTAACTAGATATCTACTATCTGGTAGTCACAGTGTTTTCTCTAACTAGATATCTACTATCTGGTAGTCAGTGTTTTCTCTAACTAGATATCTACTATCTGGTAGTCACAGTGTTTTCTCTAACTAGATATCTACTATCTGGTAGTCACAGTGTTTTCTCTAACTAGATATCTACTATCTGGTAGTCACAGTGTTTTCTCTAACTAGATATCTACTATCTGGTAGTCACAGTGTTTTCTCTAACTAGATATCTACTATCTGGTAGTCACAGTGTTTTCTCTAACTAGATATCTACTATCTGGTAGTCACAGTGTTTTCTCTAACTAGATATCTACTATCTGGTAGTCAGTGTTTTCTCTAACTAGTTATCTACTATCTGGTAGTCACAGTGTTTTCTCTAACTAGATATCTACTATCTGGTAGTCACAGTGTTTTCTCTAACTAGATATCTACTATCTGGTAGTCACAGTGTTTTCTCTAACTAGATATCTACTATCTGGTAGTCAGTGTTTTCTCTAACTAGATATCTATTATCTGGTAGTCACAGTGTTTTCTCTAACTAGATATCTACTATCTGGTAGTCACAGTGTTTTCTCTAACTAGATATCTACTATCTGGTAGTCACAGTGTTTTCTCTAACTAGATATCTACTATCTGGTAGTCACAGTGTTTTCTCTAACTAGATATCTACTATCTGGTAGTCAGTGTTTTCTCTAACTAGATATCTACTATCTGGTAGTCACAGTGTTTTCTCTAACTAGATATCTACTATCTGGTAGTCACAGTGTTTTCTCTAACTAGATATCTACTATCTGATAGTCAGTGTTTTCTCTAACTAGATATCTACTATCTGGTAGTCACAGTGTTTTCTCTAACTAGATATCTACTATCTGGTAGTCACAGTGTTTTCTCTAACTAGATATCTACTATCTGGTAGTCACAGTGTTTTCTCTAACTAGATATCTACTATCTGGTAGTCAGTGTTTTCTCTAACTAGATATCTACTATCTGATAGTCACAGTGTTTTCTCTAACTAGATATCTACTATCTGGTAGTCAGTGTTTTCTCTAACTAGATATCTACTATCTGGTAGTCACAGTGTTTTCTCTAACTAGATATCTACTATCTGGTAGTCACAGTGTTTTCTCTAACTAGATATCTACTATCTGGTAGTCACAGTGTTTTCTCTAACTAGATATCTACTATCTGGTAGTCACAGTGTTTTCTCTAACTAGATATCTACTATCTGGTAGTCAGTGTTTTCTCTAACTAGATATCTACTATCTGGTAGTCAGTGTTTTCTCTAACTAGATATCTACTATCTGGTAGTCAGTGTTTTCTCTAACTAGATATCTACTATCTGGTAGTCACAGTGTTTTCTCTAACTAGATATCTACTATCTGGTAGTCACAGTGTTTTCTCTAACTAGATATCTACTATCTGGTAGTCACAGTGTTTTCTCTAACTAGATATCTACTATCTGGTAGTCACAGTGTTTTCTCTAACTAGATATCTACTATCTGGTAGTCAGTGTTTTCTCTAACTAGATATCTACTATCTGGTAGTCACAGTGTTTTCTCTAACTAGATATCTACTATCTGGTAGTCACAGTGTTTTCTCTAACTAGATATCTACTATCTGGTAGTCACAGTGTTTTCTCTAACTAGATATCTACTATCTGGTAGTCAGTGTTTTCTCTAACTAGATATCTATTATCTGATAGTCACAGTGTTTTCTCTAACTAGATATCTACTATCTGGTAGTCACAGTGTTTTCTCTAACTAGATATCTACTATCTGGTAGTCACAGTGTTTTCTCTAACTAGATATCTACTATCTGGTAGTCAGTGTTTTCTCTAACTAGATATCTACTATCTGGTAGTCAGTGTTTTCTCTAACTAGATATCTACTATCTGGTAGTCACAGTGTTTTCTCTAACTAGATATCTACTATCTGGTAGTCACAGTGTTTTCTCTAACTAGATATCTACTATCTGATAGTCAGTGTTTTCTCTAACTAGATATCTACTATCTGGTAGTCACAGTGTTTTCTCTAACTAGATATCTACTATCTGGTAGTCAGTGTTTTCTCTAACTAGATATCTACTATCTGGTAGTCACAGTGTTTTCTCTAACTAGATATCTACTATCTGGTAGTCACAGTGTTTTCTCTAACTAGATATCTACTATCTGGTAGTCACAGTGTTTTCTCTAACTAGATATCTACTATCTGGTAGTCAGTGTTTTCTCTAACTAGATATCTACTATCTGATAGTCACAGTGTTTTCTCTAACTAGATATCTACTATCTGGTAGTCAGTGTTTTCTCTAACTAGATATCTACTATCTGGTAGTCACAGTGTTTTCTCTAACTAGATATCTACTATCTGGTAGTCACAGTGTTTTCTCTAACTAGATATCTACTATCTGGTAGTCACAGTGTTTTCTCTAACTAGATATCTACTATCTGGTAGTCACAGTGTTTTCTCTAACTAGATATCTACTATCTGGTAGTCAGTGTTTTCTCTAACTAGATATCTACTATCTGGTAGTCAGTGTTTTCTCTAACTAGATATCTACTATCTGGTAGTCAGTGTTTTCTCTAACTAGATATCTACTATCTGGTAGTCAGTGTTTTCTCTAACTAGATATCTACTATCTGGTAGTCACAGTGTTTTCTCTAACTAGATATCTACTATCTGGTAGTCACAGTGTTTTCTCTAACTAGATATCTACTATCTGATAGTCAGTGTTTTCTCTAACTAGATATCTACTATCTGGTAGTCAGTGTTTTCTCTAACTAGATATCTACTATCTGGTAGTCAGTGTTTTCTCTAACTAGATATCTACTATCTGGTAGTCAGTGTTTTCTTTAACTAGATATCTACTATCTGATAGTCAGTGTTTTCTCTAACTAGATATCTACTATCTGGTAGTCAGTGTTTTCTCTAACTAGATATCTACTATCTGGTAGTCAGTGTTTTCTCTAACTAGATATCTACTATCTGGTAGTCAGTGTTTTCTTTAACTAGATATCTACTATCTGGTAGTCAGTGTTTTCTCTAACTAGATATCTACTATCTGGTAGTCAGTGTTTTCTCTAACTAGATATCTACTATCTGGTAGTCACAGTGTTTTCTCTAACTAGATATCTACTATCTGATAGTCACAGTGTTTTCTCTAACTAGATATCTACTATCTGGTAGTCACAGTGTTTTCTCTAACTAGATATCTACTATCTGGTAGTCAGTGTTTTCTTTAACTAGATATCTACTATCTGATAGTCAGTGTCTTCTCTAACTAGATATCTACTATCTGGTAGTCACAGTGTTTTCTCTAACTAGATATCTACTATCTGGTAGTCACAGTGTTTTCTCTAACTAGATATCTACTATCTGGTAGTCACAGTGTTTTCTCTAACTAGATATCTACTATCTGATAGTCACAGTGTTTTCTCTAACTAGATATCTACTATCTGGTAGTCACAGTATTTTCTCTAACTAGATATCTACTATCTGGTAGTCACAGTGTTTTCTCTAACTAGATATCTACTATCTGGTAGTCACAGTGTTTTCTCTAACTAGATATCTACTATCTGGTAGTCACAGTGTTTTCTCTAACTAGATATCTACTATCTGGTAGTCAGTGTTTTCTCTAACTAGATATCTACTATCTGGTAGTCACAGTGTTTTCTCTAACTAGATATCTACTATCTGGTAGTCACAGTGTTTTCTCTAACTAGATATCTACTATCTGGTAGTCACAGTGTTTTCTCTAACTAGATATCTACTATCTGGTAGTCAGTGTTTTCTCTAACTAGATATCTATTATCTGATAGTCACAGTGTTTTCTCTAACTAGATATCTACTATCTGGTAGTCACAGTGTTTTCTCTAACTAGATATCTACTATCTGGTAGTCAGTGTTTTCTCTAACTAGATATCTACTATCTGGTAGTCAGTGTTTTCTCTAACTAGATATCTACTATCTGGTAGTCAGTGTTTTCTCTAACTAGATATCTACTATCTGGTAGTCAGTGTTTTCTCTAACTAGATATCTACTATCTGGTAGTCACAGTGTTTTCTCTAACTAGATATCTACTATCTGGTAGTCAGTGTTTTCTCTAACTAGATATCTACTATCTGGTAGTCACAGTGTTTTCTCTAACTAGATATCTACTATCTGGTAGTCACAGTGTTTTCTCTAACTAGATATCTACTATCTGGTAGTCACAGTGTTTTCTCTAACTAGATATCTACTATCTGGTAGTCAGTGTTTTCTCTAACTAGATATCTACTATCTGATAGTCACAGTGTTTTCTCTAACTAGATATCTACTATCTGGTAGTCAGTGTTTTCTCTAACTAGATATCTACTATCTGGTAGTCACAGTGTTTTCTCTAACTAGATATCTACTATCTGGTAGTCAGTGTTTTCTCTAACTAGATATCTACTATCTGGTAGTCAGTGTTTTCTCTAACTAGATATCTACTATCTGGCAGTCACAGTGTTTTCTCTAACTAGATATCTACTATCTGGTAGTCAGTGTTTTCTCTAACTAGATATCTACTATCTGGTAGTCACAGTGTTTTCTCTAACTAGATATCTACTATCTGGTAGTCACAGTGTTTTCTCTAACTAGATATCTACTATCTGGTAGTCACAGTGTTTTCTCTAACTAGATATCTACTATCTGGTAGTCACAGTGTTTTCTCTAACTAGATATCTACTATCTGGTAGTCAGTGTTTTCTCTAACTAGATATCTACTATCTGATAGTCAGTGTTTTCTCTAACTAGATATCTACTATCTGGTAGTCAGTGTTTTCTCTAACTAGATATCTACTATCTGGTAGTCACAGTGTTTTCTCTAACTAGATATATACTATCTGGTAGTCACAGTGTTTTCTTTAACTAGATATCTACTATCTGGTAGTCACAGTGTTTTCTCTAACTAGATATCTACTATCTGGTAGTCACAGTGTTTTCTCTAACTAGATATCTACTATCTGGTAGTCAGTGTTTTCTCTAACTAGATATCTATTATCTGGTAGTCACAGTGTTTTCTCTAACTAGATATCTACTATCTGGTAGTCAGTGTTTTCTCTAACTAGATATCTACTATCTGGTAGTCACAGTGTTTTCTCTAACTAGATATCTACTATCTGGTAGTCACAGTGTTTTCTCTAACTAGATATCTACTATCTGGTAGTCAGTGTTTTCTCTAACTAGATATCTACTATCTGGTAGTCAGTGTTTTCTCTAACCAAATATCTACTATCTGGTAGTCAGTGTTTTCTCTAACTAGATATCTACTATCTGGTAGTCACAGTGTTTTCTCTAACTAGATATCTACTATCTGGTAGTCACAGTGTTTTCTCTAACTAGATATCTACTATCTGGTAGTCACAGTGTTTTCTCTAACTAGATATCTACTATCTGGTAGTCAGTGTTTTCTCTAACTAGATATCTACTATCTGGTAGTCACAGTGTTTTCTCTAACTAGATATCTACTATCTGGTAGTCACAGTGTTTTCTCTAACTAGATATCTACTATCTGGTAGTCACAGTGTTTTCTCTAACTAGATATCTACTATCTGGTAGTCAGTGTTTTCTCTAACTAGATATCTACTATCTGATAGTCACAGTGTTTTCTCTAACTAGATATCTACTATCTGGTAGTCAGTGTTTTCTCTAACTAGATATCTACTATCTGGTAGTCACAGTGTTTTCTCTAACTAGATATCTACTATCTGGTAGTCAGTGTTTTCTCTAACTAGATATCTACTATCTGGTAGTCAGTGTTTTCTCTAACTAGATATCTACTATCTGGCAGTCACAGTGTTTTCTCTAACTAGATATCTACTATCTGGTAGTCAGTGTTTTCTCTAACTAGATATCTACTATCTGGTAGTCACAGTGTTTTCTCTAACTAGATATCTACTATCTGGTAGTCACAGTGTTTTCTCTAACTAGATATCTACTATCTGGTAGTCACAGTGTTTTCTCTAACTAGATATCTACTATCTGGTAGTCACAGTGTTTTCTCTAACTAGATATCTACTATCTGGTAGTCAGTGTTTTCTCTAACTAGATATCTACTATCTGATAGTCAGTGTTTTCTCTAACTAGATATCTACTATCTGGTAGTCAGTGTTTTCTCTAACTAGATATCTACTATCTGGTAGTCACAGTGTTTTCTCTAACTAGATATATACTATCTGGTAGTCACAGTGTTTTCTTTAACTAGATATCTACTATCTGGTAGTCACAGTGTTTTCTCTAACTAGATATCTACTATCTGGTAGTCACAGTGTTTTCTCTAACTAGATATCTACTATCTGGTAGTCAGTGTTTTCTCTAACTAGATATCTATTATCTGGTAGTCACAGTGTTTTCTCTAACTAGATATCTACTATCTGGTAGTCAGTGTTTTCTCTAACTAGATATCTACTATCTGGTAGTCACAGTGTTTTCTCTAACTAGATATCTACTATCTGGTAGTCACAGTGTTTTCTCTAACTAGATATCTACTATCTGATAGTCACAGTGTTTTCTCTAACTAGATATCTACTATCTGGTAGTCAGTGTTTTCTCTAACTAGATATCTACTATCTGGTAGTCAGTGTTTTCTCTAACTAGATATCTACTATCTGGTAGTCACAGTGTTTTCTCTAACTAGATATCTACTATCTGGTAGTCACAGTGTTTTCTCTAACTAGATATCTACTATCTGGTAGTCACAGTGTTTTCTCTAACTAGATATCTACTATCTGATAGTCACAGTGTTTTCTCTAACTAGATATCTACTATCTGATAGTCACAGTGTTTTCTCTAACTAGATATCTACTATCTGGTAGTCAGTGTTTTCTCTAACTAGATATCTACTATCTGGTAGTCAGTGTTTTCTCTAACTAGATATCTACTATCTGGTAGTCAGTGTTTTCTCTAACTAGATATCTACTATCTGGTAGTCACAGTGTTTTCTCTAACTAGATATCTACTATCTGGTAGTCACAGTGTTTTCTCTAACTAGATATCTACTATCTGGTAGTCAGTGTTTTCTCTAACTAGATATCTACTATCTGGTAGTCAGTGTTTTCTCTAACTAGATATCTACTATCTGGTAGTCAGTGTTTTCTCTAACTAGATATCTACTATCTGGTAGTCAGTGTTTTCTCTAACTATATATCTACTATCTGGTAGTCACAGTGTTTTCTCTAACTAGATATCTACTATCTGGTAGTCACAGTGTTTTCTCTAACTAGATATCTACTATCTGGTAGTCACAGTGTTTTCTCTAACTAGATATCTACTATCTGGTAGTCAGTGTTTTCTCTAACTAGATATCTACTATCTGGTAGTCAGTGTTTTCTCTAACTAGATATCTACTATCTGGCAGTCACAGTGTTTTCTCTAACTAGATATCTACTATCTGGTAGTCACAGTGTTTTCTCTAACTAGATATCTACTATCTGGTAGTCACAGTGTTTTCTCTAACTAGATATCTACTATCTGGTAGTCAGTGTTTTCTCTAACTAGATATCTACTATCTGATAGTCACTGTTTTCTCTAACTAGATATCTACTATCTGGTAGTCAGTGTTTTCTCTAACTAGATATCTACTATCTGGTAGTCACAGTGTTTTCTCTAACTAGATATATACTATCTGGTAGTCACAGTGTTTTCTTTAACTAGATATCTACTATCTGGTAGTCACAGTGTTTTCTCTAACTAGATATCTACTATCTGGTAGTCACAGTGTTTTCTCTAACTAGATATCTACTATCTGGTAGTCAGTGTTTTCTCTAACTAGATATCTATTATCTGGTAGTCACAGTGTTTTCTCTAACTAGATATCTACTATCTGGTAGTCAGTGTTTTCTCTAACTAGATATCTACTATCTGGTAGTCACAGTGTTTTCTCTAACTAGATATCTACTATCTGGTAGTCACAGTGTTTTCTCTAACTAGATATCTACTATCTGATAGTCACAGTGTTTTCTCTAACTAGATATCTACTATCTGGTAGTCAGTGTTTTCTCTAACTAGATATCTACTATCTGGTAGTCAGTGTTTTCTCTAACTAGATATCTACTATCTGGTAGTCACAGTGTTTTCTCTAACTAGATATCTACTATCTGGTAGTCACAGTGTTTTCTCTAACTAGATATCTACTATCTGGTAGTCACAGTGTTTTCTCTAACTAGATATCTACTATCTGATAGTCACAGTGTTTTCTCTAACTAGATATCTACTATCTGATAGTCACAGTGTTTTCTCTAACTAGATATCTACTATCTGGTAGTCAGTGTTTTCTCTAACTAGATATCTACTATCTGGTAGTCAGTGTTTTCTCTAACTAGATATCTACTATCTGGTAGTCAGTGTTTTCTCTAACTAGATATCTACTATCTGGTAGTCACAGTGTTTTCTCTAACTAGATATCTACTATCTGGTAGTCACAGTGTTTTCTCTAACTAGATATCTACTATCTGGTAGTCAGTGTTTTCTCTAACTAGATATCTACTATCTGGTAGTCAGTGTTTTCTCTAACTAGATATCTACTATCTGGTAGTCAGTGTTTTCTCTAACTAGATATCTACTATCTGGTAGTCAGTGTTTTCTCTAACTATATATCTACTATCTGGTAGTCACAGTGTTTTCTCTAACTAGATATCTACTATCTGGTAGTCACAGTGTTTTCTCTAACTAGATATCTACTATCTGGTAGTCACAGTGTTTTCTCTAACTAGATATCTACTATCTGGTAGTCACAGTGTTTTCTCTAACTAGATATCTACTATCTGGTAGTCACAGTGTTTTCTCTAACTAGATATCTACTATCTGGTAGTCACAGTGTTTTCTCTAACTAGATATCTACTATCTGGTAGTCACAGTGTTTTCTCTAACTAGATATCTACTATCTGGTAGTCAGTGTTTTCTCTAACTAGATATCTACTATCTGGTAGTCACAGTGTTTTCTCTAACTAGATATCTACTATCTGGTAGTCACAGTGTTTTCTCTAACTAGATATCTACTATCTGGTAGTCACAGTGTTTTCTCTAACTAGATATCTACTATCTGGTAGTCAGTGTTTTCTCTAACTAGATATCTACTATCTGGTAGTCACAGTGTTTTCTCTAACTAGATATCTACTATCTGGTAGTCACAGTGTTTTCTCTAACTAGATATCTACTATCTGGTAGTCACAGTGTTTTCTCTAACTAGATATCTACTATCTGGTAGTCAGTGTTTTCTCTAACTAGATATCTACTATCTGGTAGTCACAGTGTTTTCTCTAACTAGATATCTACTATCTGGTAGTCAGTGTTTTCTCTAACTAGATATCTACTATCTGGTAGTCACAGTGTTTTCTCTAACTAGATATCTACTATCTGGTAGTCAGTGTTTTCTCTAACTAGATATCTACTATCTGGTAGTCAGTGTTTTCTCTAACTAGATATCTACTATCTGGTAGTCACAGTGTTTTCTCTAACTAGATATCTACTATCTGGTAGTCACAGTGTTTTCTCTAACTAGATATCTACTATCTGGTAGTCACAGTGTTTTCTCTAACTAGATATCTACTATCTGGTAGTCAGTGTTTTCTCTAACTAGATATCTACTATCTGATAGTCACAGTGTTTTCTCTAACTAGATATCTACTATCTGGTAGTCACAGTGTTTTCTCTAACTAGATATCTACTATCTGGTAGTCACAGTGTTTTCTCTAACTAGATATCTACTATCTGGTAGTCAGTGTTTTCTCTAACTAGATATCTACTATCTGGTAGTCACAGTGTTTTCTCTAACTAGATATCTACTATCTGGTAGTCAGTGTTTTCTCTAACTAGATATCTACTAGTCAGTGTTTTCTCTAACTAGATATCTACTATCTGGTAGTCACAGTGTTTTCTCTAACTAGATATCTACTATCTGGTAGTCACAGTGTTTTCTCTAACTAGATATCTACTATCTGGTAGTCACAGTGTTTTCTCTAACTAGATATCTACTATCTGGTAGTCACAGTGTTTTCTCTAACTAGATATCTACTATCTGGTAGTCACAGTGTTTTCTCTAACTAGATATCTACTATCTGGTAGTCACAGTGTTTTCTCTAACTAGATATCTACTATCTGGTAGTCACAGTGTTTTCTCTAACTAGATATCTACTATCTGGTAGTCACAGTGTTTTCTCTAACTAGATATCTACTATCTGGTAGTCAGTGTTTTCTCTAACTAGATATCTACTATCTGGTAGTCACAGTGTTTTCTCTAACTAGATATCTACTATCTGGTAGTCACAGTGTTTTCTCTAACTAGATATCTACTATCTGGTAGTCACAGTGTTTTCTCTAACTAGATATCTACTATCTGGTAGTCACAGTGTTTTCTCTAACTAGATATCTACTATCTGGTAGTCACAGTGTTTTCTCTAACTAGATATCTACTATCTGGTAGTCACAGTGTTTTCTCTAACTAGATATCTACTATCTGGTAGTCAGTGTTTTCTCTAACTAGATATCTACTATCTGGTAGTCAGTGTTTTCTCTAACTAGATATCTACTATCTGGTAGTCAGTGTTTTCTCTAACTAGATATCTACTATCTGGTAGTCAGTGTTTTCTCTAACTAGATATCTACTATCTGGTAGTCACAGTGTTTTCTCTAACTATATATCTACTATCTGGTAGTCACAGTGTTTTCTTTAACTAGATATCTACTATCTGGTAGTCACAGTGTTTTCTCTAACTAGATATCTACTATCTGGTAGTCAGTGTTTTCTCTAACTAGATATCTACTATCTGGTAGTCACAGTGTTTTCTCTAACTAGATATCTACTATCTGGTAGTCACAGTGTTTTCTCTAACTAGATATCTACTATCTGGTAGTCACAGTGTTTTCTCTAACTAGATATCTACTATCTGGTAGTCAGTGTTTTCTCTAACTAGATATCTACTATCTGGTAGTCACAGTGTTTTCTCTAACTAGATATCTACTATCTGGTAGTCAGTGTTTTCTCTAACTAGATATCTACTATCTGATAGTCACAGTGTTTTCTCTAACTAGATATCTACTATCTGGTAGTCAGTGTTTTCTCTAACTAGATATCTACTATCTGGTAGTCACAGTGTTTTCTCTAACTAGATATCTACTATCTGGTAGTCAGTGTTTTCTCTAACTAGATATCTACTATCTGGTAGTCAGTGTTTTCTCTAACTAGATATCTACTATCTGGCAGTCACAGTGTTTTCTCTAACTAGATATCTACTATCTGGTAGTCAGTGTTTTCTCTAACTAGATATCTACTATCTGGTAGTCACAGTGTTTTCTCTAACTAGATATCTACTATCTGGTAGTCACAGTGTTTTCTCTAACTAGATATCTACTATCTGGTAGTCACAGTGTTTTCTCTAACTAGATATCTACTATCTGGTAGTCACAGTGTTTTCTCTAACTAGATATCTACTATCTGGTAGTCAGTGTTTTCTCTAACTAGATATCTACTATCTGATAGTCAGTGTTTTCTCTAACTAGATATCTACTATCTGGTAGTCAGTGTTTTCTCTAACTAGATATCTACTATCTGGTAGTCACAGTGTTTTCTCTAACTAGATATATACTATCTGGTAGTCACAGTGTTTTCTTTAACTAGATATCTACTATCTGGTAGTCACAGTGTTTTCTCTAACTAGATATCTACTATCTGGTAGTCACAGTGTTTTCTCTAACTAGATATCTACTATCTGGTAGTCAGTGTTTTCTCTAACTAGATATCTATTATCTGGTAGTCACAGTGTTTTCTCTAACTAGATATCTACTATCTGGTAGTCAGTGTTTTCTCTAACTAGATATCTACTATCTGGTAGTCACAGTGTTTTCTCTAACTAGATATCTACTATCTGGTAGTCACAGTGTTTTCTCTAACTAGATATCTACTATCTGATAGTCACAGTGTTTTCTCTAACTAGATATCTACTATCTGGTAGTCAGTGTTTTCTCTAACTAGATATCTACTATCTGGTAGTCAGTGTTTTCTCTAACTAGATATCTACTATCTGGTAGTCACAGTGTTTTCTCTAACTAGATATCTACTATCTGGTAGTCACAGTGTTTTCTCTAACTAGATATCTACTATCTGGTAGTCACAGTGTTTTCTCTAACTAGATATCTACTATCTGATAGTCACAGTGTTTTCTCTAACTAGATATCTACTATCTGATAGTCACAGTGTTTTCTCTAACTAGATATCTACTATCTGGTAGTCAGTGTTTTCTCTAACTAGATATCTACTATCTGGTAGTCAGTGTTTTCTCTAACTAGATATCTACTATCTGGTAGTCAGTGTTTTCTCTAACTAGATATCTACTATCTGGTAGTCACAGTGTTTTCTCTAACTAGATATCTACTATCTGGTAGTCACAGTGTTTTCTCTAACTAGATATCTACTATCTGGTAGTCAGTGTTTTCTCTAACTAGATATCTACTATCTGGTAGTCAGTGTTTTCTCTAACTAGATATCTACTATCTGGTAGTCAGTGTTTTCTCTAACTAGATATCTACTATCTGGTAGTCAGTGTTTTCTCTAACTATATATCTACTATCTGGTAGTCACAGTGTTTTCTCTAACTAGATATCTACTATCTGGTAGTCACAGTGTTTTCTCTAACTAGATATCTACTATCTGGTAGTCACAGTGTTTTCTCTAACTAGATATCTACTATCTGGTAGTCAGTGTTTTCTCTAACTAGATATCTACTATCTGGTAGTCAGTGTTTTCTCTAACTAGATATCTACTATCTGGCAGTCACAGTGTTTTCTCTAACTAGATATCTACTATCTGGTAGTCACAGTGTTTTCTCTAACTAGATATCTACTATCTGGTAGTCACAGTGTTTTCTCTAACTAGATATCTACTATCTGGTAGTCAGTGTTTTCTCTAACTAGATATCTACTATCTGATAGTCACTGTTTTCTCTAACTAGATATCTACTATCTGGTAGTCAGTGTTTTCTCTAACTAGATATCTACTATCTGGTAGTCACAGTGTTTTCTCTAACTAGATATATACTATCTGGTAGTCACAGTGTTTTCTTTAACTAGATATCTACTATCTGGTAGTCACAGTGTTTTCTCTAACTAGATATCTACTATCTGGTAGTCACAGTGTTTTCTCTAACTAGATATCTACTATCTGGTAGTCAGTGTTTTCTCTAACTAGATATCTATTATCTGGTAGTCACAGTGTTTTCTCTAACTAGATATCTACTATCTGGTAGTCAGTGTTTTCTCTAACTAGATATCTACTATCTGGTAGTCACAGTGTTTTCTCTAACTAGATATCTACTATCTGGTAGTCACAGTGTTTTCTCTAACTAGATATCTACTATCTGATAGTCACAGTGTTTTCTCTAACTAGATATCTACTATCTGGTAGTCAGTGTTTTCTCTAACTAGATATCTACTATCTGGTAGTCAGTGTTTTCTCTAACTAGATATCTACTATCTGGTAGTCACAGTGTTTTCTCTAACTAGATATCTACTATCTGGTAGTCACAGTGTTTTCTCTAACTAGATATCTACTATCTGGTAGTCACAGTGTTTTCTCTAACTAGATATCTACTATCTGATAGTCACAGTGTTTTCTCTAACTAGATATCTACTATCTGATAGTCACAGTGTTTTCTCTAACTAGATATCTACTATCTGGTAGTCAGTGTTTTCTCTAACTAGATATCTACTATCTGGTAGTCAGTGTTTTCTCTAACTAGATATCTACTATCTGGTAGTCAGTGTTTTCTCTAACTAGATATCTACTATCTGGTAGTCACAGTGTTTTCTCTAACTAGATATCTACTATCTGGTAGTCACAGTGTTTTCTCTAACTAGATATCTACTATCTGGTAGTCAGTGTTTTCTCTAACTAGATATCTACTATCTGGTAGTCAGTGTTTTCTCTAACTAGATATCTACTATCTGGTAGTCAGTGTTTTCTCTAACTAGATATCTACTATCTGGTAGTCAGTGTTTTCTCTAACTATATCTACTATCTGGTAGTCACAGTGTTTTCTCTAACTAGATATCTACTATCTGGTAGTCACAGTGTTTTCTCTAACTAGATATCTACTATCTGGTAGTCACAGTGTTTTCTCTAACTAGATATCTACTATCTGGTAGTCACAGTGTTTTCTCTAACTAGATATCTACTATCTGGTAGTCACAGTGTTTTCTCTAACTAGATATCTACTATCTGGTAGTCACAGTGTTTTCTCTAACTAGATATCTACTATCTGGTAGTCACAGTGTTTTCTCTAACTAGATATCTACTATCTGGTAGTCAGTGTTTTCTCTAACTAGATATCTACTATCTGGTAGTCACAGTGTTTTCTCTAACTAGATATCTACTATCTGGTAGTCACAGTGTTTTCTCTAACTAGATATCTACTATCTGGTAGTCACAGTGTTTTCTCTAACTAGATATCTACTATCTGGTAGTCAGTGTTTTCTCTAACTAGATATCTACTATCTGGTAGTCACAGTGTTTTCTCTAACTAGATATCTACTATCTGGTAGTCACAGTGTTTTCTCTAACTAGATATCTACTATCTGGTAGTCACAGTGTTTTCTCTAACTAGATATCTACTATCTGGTAGTCAGTGTTTTCTCTAACTAGATATCTACTATCTGGTAGTCACAGTGTTTTCTCTAACTAGATATCTACTATCTGGTAGTCAGTGTTTTCTCTAACTAGATATCTACTATCTGGTAGTCACAGTGTTTTCTCTAACTAGATATCTACTATCTGGTAGTCAGTGTTTTCTCTAACTAGATATCTACTATCTGGTAGTCAGTGTTTTCTCTAACTAGATATCTACTATCTGGTAGTCACAGTGTTTTCTCTAACTAGATATCTACTATCTGGTAGTCACAGTGTTTTCTCTAACTAGATATCTACTATCTGGTAGTCACAGTGTTTTCTCTAACTAGATATCTACTATCTGGTAGTCAGTGTTTTCTCTAACTAGATATCTACTATCTGATAGTCACAGTGTTTTCTCTAACTAGATATCTACTATCTGGTAGTCACAGTGTTTTCTCTAACTAGATATCTACTATCTGGTAGTCACAGTGTTTTCTCTAACTAGATATCTACTATCTGGTAGTCAGTGTTTTCTCTAACTAGATATCTACTATCTGGTAGTCACAGTGTTTTCTCTAACTAGATATCTACTATCTGGTAGTCAGTGTTTTCTCTAACTAGATATCTACTAGTCAGTGTTTTCTCTAACTAGATATCTACTATCTGGTAGTCACAGTGTTTTCTCTAACTAGATATCTACTATCTGGTAGTCACAGTGTTTTCTCTAACTAGATATCTACTATCTGGTAGTCACAGTGTTTTCTCTAACTAGATATCTACTATCTGGTAGTCAGTGTTTTCTCTAACTAGATATCTACTATCTGGTAGTCACAGTGTTTTCTCTAACTAGATATCTACTATCTGGTAGTCACAGTGTTTTCTCTAACTAGATATCTACTATCTGGTAGTCACAGTGTTTTCTCTAACTAGATATCTACTATCTGGTAGTCACAGTGTTTTCTCTAACTAGATATCTACTATCTGGTAGTCAGTGTTTTCTCTAACTAGATATCTACTATCTGGTAGTCACAGTGTTTTCTCTAACTAGATATCTACTATCTGGTAGTCACAGTGTTTTCTCTAACTAGATATCTACTATCTGGTAGTCACAGTGTTTTCTCTAACTAGATATCTACTATCTGGTAGTCACAGTGTTTTCTCTAACTAGATATCTACTATCTGGTAGTCACAGTGTTTTCTCTAACTAGATATCTACTATCTGGTAGTCACAGTGTTTTCTCTAACTAGATATCTACTATCTGGTAGTCAGTGTTTTCTCTAACTAGATATCTACTATCTGGTAGTCAGTGTTTTCTCTAACTAGATATCTACTATCTGGTAGTCAGTGTTTTCTCTAACTAGATATCTACTATCTGGTAGTCAGTGTTTTCTCTAACTAGATATCTACTATCTGGTAGTCACAGTGTTTTCTCTAACTATATATCTACTATCTGGTAGTCACAGTGTTTTCTTTAACTAGATATCTACTATCTGGTAGTCACAGTGTTTTCTCTAACTAGATATCTACTATCTGGTAGTCAGTGTTTTCTCTAACTAGATATCTACTATCTGGTAGTCACAGTGTTTTCTCTAACTAGATATCTACTATCTGGTAGTCACAGTGTTTTCTCTAACTAGATATCTACTATCTGGTAGTCACAGTGTTTTCTCTAACTAGATATCTACTATCTGGTAGTCAGTGTTTTCTCTAACTAGATATCTACTATCTGGTAGTCACAGTGTTTTCTCTAACTAGATATCTACTATCTGGTAGTCACAGTGTTTTCTCTAACTAGATATCTACTATCTGGTAGTCACAGTGTTTTCTCTAACTAGATATCTACTATCTGGTAGTCAGTGTTTTCTCTAACTAGATATCTACTATCTGGTAGTCACAGTGTTTTCTCTAACTAGATATCTACTATCTGGTAGTCACAGTGTTTTCTCTAACTAGATATCTACTATCTGGTAGTCACAGTGTTTTCTCTAACTAGATATCTACTATCTGGTAGTCACAGTGTTTTCTCTAACTAGATATCTACTATCTGGTAGTCACAGTGTTTTCTCTAACTAGATATCTACTATCTGGTAGTCACAGTGTTTTCTCTAACTAGATATCTACTATCTGGTAGTCAGTGTTTTCTCTAACTAGATATCTACTATCTGGTAGTCAGTGTTTTCTCTAACTAGATATCTACTATCTGGTAGTCAGTGTTTTCTCTAACTAGATATCTACTATCTGGTAGTCAGTGTTTTCTCTAACTAGATATCTACTATCTGGTAGTCAGTGTTTTCCTTAAACTGATTTTTGTATGTGTTTTTCGTTTGTTTCGTTTTGCCTCAGCCCTCCAATTCCTCCGAAGACCAAAACTGTTTTAAGGTAAGGAGGTCAAAATTCGAACTCAGGGGACTAAAATTGTACCAAACTCAGAAAAAAAACTGTCAGACCCTCCTAATAGTGTACTCAACCGTGACGGTCTTCGCTCTCCTCCCAGCACCACCTCAAAGAGCATGAACGATCCCAAGACAGCCATGAGTCCTGGGAGCACCTCTCCAAAGTCCCTAAACTCCCCCACGTAAGTCAGACACATAGAACAAGTGACTTTACATGAGTTTAAAGTTTGATTGTGTTTGTGAGCTTTTATTTAATGCTGTATTACAGTAACTGACCAAAACTCTTGTTTTATTTCCGTGTGGTTTTGTAGAATCTCATCGCTTAAGAGCCCATCCATCTCATCGCTGAAGAGCCCATCCATCTCATCACTGAAGAGCCCATCCATGTCCCTCTTTACTGCAAAGGTCTTTTCCTCCCCCAAAAAACTATTCTACTCCCCACTAAGCCCTCCAGAGGTACTCCCCTACGCCATTACCCACATCACTGATGAAGAGCCCCCGGCAGTCCCAACAACTCCACCTCCTCCAACAACTCTACCACCACCACCTCCTCCAACAACTCTACCACCACCACTTCCTCCTCCAACAACAACAACTTCTCCAACAACTCTACCACCACCACCTCCTCCAACAACTCTACCACCACCACTTCCTCCTCCAACAACTCTAACTCTACCACCACCACTTCCTCCAACAACTCTACCACCACTTCTACAACTCTACCACCACCACCTTCTCCAACAACTCTACCACCACCACCTTCTCCAACAACTCTACCACCACCACCTTCTCCAACAACTCTACCACCACCACCTTCTCCAACAACTCCACCACCACCAACTCCACCACCACCACCTTCTCCAACAACTCTACCACCACCACCTTCTCCAACAACTCTACCACCACCACCTTCTCCAACAACTCTACCACCGCCACCTTCTCCAACAACTCTACCACCACCACCTTCTCCAACAACTCTACCACCACCACCTTCTCCAACAACTCTACCACCACCACCTTCTCCAACAACTCTACCACCTTCTCCACAACTCTACCACCACCACCTTCTCCAACAACTCTACCACCACCACCACCTTCTCCAACAACTCTACCACCACCACCTTCTCCAACAACTCTACCACCACCACCTTCTCAACAACTCTACCACCACCACCACCTTCTCCAACAACTCTACCACCACCTCCAACAACTCCACCACCACCACCAACAACTCCACCACCACCACCACCTCCAATGTCCCAAGTTGTAATCAGTGAGATCAGGTACTTCTGACATAATGAACATTGATGATTGGCAGTATGCATTCAAAGTCATGACAACAATGAACAGTTATTTTATTGTGTTACCGTTTCCTTTGTTATGTTCTTACTTTTTAACTCTGCACTGTGATTATTATTTGACCCTGCTGGTCATCTATGAACGTTTGAACATCTTGAAGAACGATCTGGACTTAATGGCCATGTACTCTCATCTCCACCCAGCACAGCTGGAATTTTCTAAATGTATGATATGTTACGAATTCCAATTTGTTGTGGCTAACGTTGGCTAGGTGGCTAACATTGGCTAGGTGGCTAACGTTGGCTAGGTGGCTAACATTGGCTAGGTGGCTAAAGCTAATGTTAGCTAGGTGGGTAACGTTGGCTAGGTGGCTAAAGCTAATGTTAGCTAGGTGGATAACATTAGCTAGGCTAGGGTTAGGGTTAAGATTAGGAGTTAAATTAAAAGGTAGTTGCAATGTTGCTAATTGGCTAAAATGCTAAAGTTGTCCATGATGAGATTCGAACACGCAACATTTGGGGTTTTGCCTTAATAACCTTCTGTCTTATGTTTTTTATTTTATTTATTTAACCTTTATTTAACTAGGCAAGTCAGTTAAGAACAAATTCTTATTTTCAATGACGGCCTAGGAACAGTGGGTTAACTGCCTGTTCAGGGGCAGAACGACAGATTTGTACCTTGTCAGCTCGGGGATTTGAACTTCCGGTTACTAGTCCAACGCTCTAACCACTAGGCTACCCTGCCGTAACCATACCCAAGGTAACATATCATACGGATTAGAGCCCTGGAATTACTTTTACTATGTTACGTCTAGTCTATGAGACCAGGCTGTCACAAGGGGGAAGATTTGTTTTTGGAATTCTCTAAATAATTCCACAACGATTCATTTCCATGTTGTCTCTATGCCAGGAAATGTTGTTCTCCGGATTTCAAACTCAATAAAAAAAAATGTTTAAAATGATTTTTTAAAAACCTGTCAATAATGAATATATGATGAATTCTAAAATAATAATGAATATATAATGAATTCTAAAATAATAATGAATATATGATGAATTCTAAAATAATAATGAATATATAATGAATTCTAAAATAATAATGAATATGATGAATTCTAAAATAATAATGAATATATAATGAATTCTAAAATAATAATGAATATATAATGAATTCTAAAATAATAATGAATATATAATGAATTCTAAAATAATAATGAATATATGATGAATTCTAAAATAATAATGAATATATAATGAATTCTAAAATAATAATGAATATATGATGAATTCTAAAATAATAATGAATATATAATGAATTCTAAAATAATAATGAATATATAATGAATTCTAAAATAATAATGAATATATAATGAATTCTAAAATAATAATGAATATATAATGAATTCTAAAATAATAATGAATATATAATGAATTCTAAAATAATAATGAATATATAATGAATTCTAAAATAATAATGAATATATAATGAATTCTAAAATAATAATGAAGATGAACTAAAAAAGTGTTTAATGTATCTTCTTGCCCTTTATGACTTTAAATAACTTTTATCTCCAAACTGTGATTCCGATAAAATGTGTCCGGAGATTTGGTCAACTGTCAGATATGTCTAAAATCCTAAATGAATCAGGACTGAGCAGGGTCAGCGAAACCATATAACGACCCTTCTTCATTCTCTCCTCTCTCAGTTTAGAGACCAGACTCCCTGACCCGCCCTCTCTGACTCCAACCCAGACTCTACTCTCCATACCGAACAGGTCAGTCCTGACTCCAACCCAGACTCTCCTCTCCAAACCTAACAGGTCAGTCCTGACTCCAACCCAGACTCTCCTCTCCATACCAAACAGGTCAGTCCTGACTCCAACCCAGACTCTCCTCTAGTCCATACCTAACAGGTCAGTCCTGTCTCCAACCCAGACTCTCCTCTAGTCCATACCTAACAGGTCAGTCCTGACTCCAACCCAGACTCTCCTCTCTAGTCCATACCTAACAGGTCAGTCCTGACTCCAACCCAGACTCTCCTCTCCATACCTAACAGGTCAGTCCTAACTCCAACCCAGACTCTCCTCTCTAGTCCATTCCTAACAGGTCAGTCCTGACTCCAACCCAGACTCTCCTCTCTAGTCCATACCTAACAGGTCAGTCCTGACTCCAACCCAGACTCTCCTCTCCAAACCGAACAGGTCAGTCCTGACTCCAACCCAGACTCTCCTCTCCAAACCTAACAGGTCAGTCCTGACTCCAACCCAGACTCTCCTCTCCAAACCGAACAGGTCAGTCCTGACTCCAACCCAGACTCTACTCTCCATACCGAACAGGTCAGTCCTGACTCCAACCCAGACTCTCCTCTAGTCCATACCTAACAGGTCAGTCCTGTCTCCAACCCAGACTCTCCTCTCTAGTCCATACCTAACAGGTCAGTCCTGACTCCAAACCCAGACTCTACTCTCCATACCGAACAGGTCAGTCCTGACTCCAACCCAGACTCTCCTCTAGTCCAAACCGAACAGGTCAGTCCTGACTCCAACCCAGACTCTCCTCTCCATACCGAACAGGTCAGTCCTGACTCCAACCCAGACTCTCCTCTCCAAACCGAACAGGTCAGTCCTGACTCCAACCCAGACTCTCCTCTCCAAACCTAACAGGTCAGTCCTGACTCCAACCCAGACTCTCCTCTCCAAACCGAACAGGTCAGTCCTGACTCCAACCCAGACTCTCCTCTCCATACCGAACAGGTCAGTCCTGACTCCAACCCAGACTCTCCTCTCCAAACCGAACAGGTCAGTCCTGACTCCAACCCAGACTCTACTCTCCATACCGAACAGGTCAGTCCTGACTCCAACCCAGACTCTCCTCTCCAAACCTAACAGGTCAGTCCTGACTCCAACCCAGACTCTCCTCTCCAAACCTAACAGGTCAGTCCTGACTCCAACCCAGACTCTCCTCTCCAAACCTAACAGGTCAGTCCTGACTCCAACCCAGACTCTCCTCTCCAAACCGAACAGGTCAGTCCTGACTCCAACCCAGACTCTCCTCTCCAAACCTAACAGGTCAGTCCTGACTCCAACCCAGACTCTCCTCTCCAAACCGAACAGGTCAGTCCTGACTCCAACCCAGACTCTCCTCTCCAAACCGAACAGGTCAGTCCTGACTCCAACCCAGACTCTCCTCTCTAGTCCATACCTAACAGGTCAGTCCTGACTCCAACCCAGACTCTCCTCTAGTCCATACCTAACAGGTCAGTCCTGACTCCAACCCAGACTCTCCTCTCTAGTCCATACCTAACAGGTCAGTCCTGACTCCAACCCAGACTCTACTCTCCATACCGAACAGGTCAGTCCTGACTCCAACCCAGACTCTCCTCTCCAAACCTAACAGGTCAGTCCTGACTCCAACCCAGACTCTCCTCTCCAAACCTAACAGGTCAGTCCTGACTCCAACCCAGACTCTCCTCTCCAAACCGAACAGGTCAGTCCTGACTCCAACCCAGACTCTCCTCTCCAAACCTAACAGGTCAGTCCTGACTCCAACCCAGACTCTCCTCTCCAAACCTAACAGGTCAGTCCTGACTCCAACCCAGACTCTCCTCTCCAAACCGAACAGGTCAGTCCTGACTCCAACCCAGACTCTACTCTCCATACCGAACAGGTCAGTCCTGACTCCAACCCAGACTCTCCTCTCCAAACCTAACAGGTCAGTCCTGACTCCAACCCAGACTCTCCTCTCCAAACCTAACAGGTCAGTCCTGACTCCAACCCAGACTCTCCATACCGAACAGGTCAGTCCTGACTCCAACCCAGACTCTCCTCTAGTCCATACCTAACAGGTCAGTCCTGTCTCCAACCCAGACTCTCCTCTAGTCCATACCTAACAGGTCAGTCCTGACTCTAACCCAGACTCTCCTCTAGTCCATACCTAACAGGTCAGTCCTGACTCCAACCCAGACTCTCCTCTCCAGACCTAACAGGTCAGTCCTGACTCCAACCCAGACTCTCCTCTAGTCCATACCTAACAGGTCAGTCCTGACTCCAACCCAGACTCTCCTCTCTAGTCCATACCTAACAGGTCAGTCCTGTCTCCAACCCAGACTCTCCTCTAGTCCATACCTAACAGGTCAGTCCTGTCTCCAACCCAGACTCTCCTCTCCATACCTAACAGGTCAGTCCTGACTCCAACCCAGACTCTCCTCTAGTCCATACCTAACAGGTCAGTCCTGACTCCAACCCAGACTCTCCTCTCCAGACCTAACAGGTCAGTCCTGACTCCAACCCAGACTCTCCTCTAGTCCATACCTAACAGGTCAGTCCTGACTCCAACCCAGACTCTCCTCTCTAGTCCATACCTAACAGGTCAGTCCTGACTCCAACCCAGACTCTCCTCTCTAGTCCATACCTAACAGGTCAGTCCTGACTCCAACCCAGACTCTCCTCTCTAGTCCATACCTAACAGGTCAGTCCTGACTCCAACCCAGACTCTCCTCTCTAGTCCATACCTAACAGGTCAGTCCTGTCTCCAACCCAGACTCTCCTCTCTAGTCCATACCTAACAGGTCAGTCCTGACTCCAACCCAGACTCTCCTCTCTAGTCCATACCTAACAGGTCAGTCCTGACTCCAACCCAGACTCTCCTCTCTAGTCCATACCCAACAGGTCAGTCCTGACTCCAACCCAGACTCTCCTCTCTAGTCCATACCTAACAGGTCAGTCCTGACTCCAACCCAGACTCTCCTCTCTAGTCCATACCTAACAGGTCAGTCCTGACTCCAACCCAGACTCTCCTCTCTAGTCCATACCTAACAGGTCAGTCCTGTCTCCAACCCAGACTCTCCTCTCTAGTCCATACCTAACAGGTCAGTCCTGACTCCAACCCAGACTCTCCTCTCTAGTCCATACCTAACAGGTCAGTCCTGACTCCAACCCAGACTCTCCTCTCTAGTCCATACCCAACATGTCAGCCATGTGTTTTGTGTTCATGTAGCAAATACATTTTCTGTCTGAACAGTCAAAATAAATGTTAAAAAAGATTATAATGTGTAAATGAACACGGTATCAGGCCCGTGTCTTATCGTCCTTGAACATCACAGATACTGACTCTGCACGCCGTCACTATGTGTTCTCTCTATCTCCAACTCACTACTGCCCTCTGCTGTACAGGAGTGTGACCAAGGGCCTGTGTTCGTACTGCTGTAAACCGATGGTGGCTGGAGCCAACATGATCCTGGAGGATCTACAGATCTACAGCCACTCATCCTGCTTCAAGGTAAAGAAACACACCTGTCTATTCAACATATATCTATGTGTGTCCCAATTGTCTCTCCTAAGCTCTTTAAAAACTGCACTGCTTCAGACCAGGCCCAATGGATCCTATAGGCTCTGGTCAAAAGTAGTGCACTATATAGGGAATAGTGTGGCATTTTCACACACCTACAGTATGTCTATCTATTCAACACACATCTACACGTCTATCTATTCAACACACATCTACACATCTATCTATTCAACACACATCTACAGTACATCTACACATCTATCAACACACATCTATAGAACATCTACATGTCTATCTATTCAACACACATCTACAGTACATCTACACATCTATCTATTCAACACACATCTACAGTACATCTACACATCTATCATGTCTATCTATTCAACACACATCTACACGTCTATCTATTCAACACACATCTATAGAACGTCTACACGTCTATCTATTTAACACACATCTACAGAACGTCTATCTATTCAACACACATCTACAGTACGTCTACACGTCTATCTATTCAACACACGTCTACACGTCTATCTATTCAACACACATCTACACGTCTATCTATTTAACACACATCTACCTATTTAACACACATCTATAGAACGTCTACACGTCTATCTATTCAACACACATCTATAGAACGTCTACACGTCTATCTATTCAACACACATCTACACATCTATCTATTCAACACACATCTACAGTACATCTACACATCTATCAACACACATCTATAGAACATCTACATGTCTATCTATTCAACACACATCTACAGTACATCTACACATCTATCTATTCAACACACATCTACAGTACATCTACACATCTATCATGTCTATCTATTCAACACACATCTACACGTCTATCTATTCAACACACATCTACAGTACGTCTACACGTCTATTTATTCAACACACATCTATAGAACGTCTACACGTCTATCTATTCAACACACATCTACAGGATGTCACACATCTTCCACATAGTTGTGCTGTAGTGATAACTGGATATGTCCTCTAGATGTGTATCATGTGTGCAGGCAGGCAGTCAGTCAGTCAGTCAGTCAGGCAATCAGTCAGTCAATCAGTCAGGCAGTCAGTCATGTGATTCTAATAATCTGTCTCTGAACCCATACTGTATGTAACCGTCTCCCCCCCTCCCTCCTCTCCTCGACAGTGTGAGGTGTGCCATTGTCCTCTAGGAGACCTCCATGTAGGAGACAGTATGTGGCTCCACAGAGGGACAGTGCACTGTGAAGGCTGCTTCAGCACAGCCAGAGGTGTGTGTGTGTGTGTGTGTCCACAAATCCGTCATGCTATGCTGGCTTGGCTCTAATCCAGTCCTGTACGGGTTTCTTTACAGAGAAGTATCTCCTCTAGGGAAGGATGACAGAACGCTCACGTCTCCACGGTAACACAGACAGAACACAGAGACACCGCTTCAGAAGTCGGAAAGGACATTGCTTTTACATGGGTGGATCTGGCGGTTGACGCAACAGTAAATGACATTTTATAATGTAATCTGGATCTATAAACTTCACAACATCTCTTGCAAATGATTGTCACATATAGAATCAGATCCAATGACCTGGATGGATTCTTTATATACTTCTCTATGTATCCATTTTCATGTAATATGACGATTTGTTGAATCACATTACAATATAACCACCAACTGATGTCAGCATGTAGTCATGTTTATTAAAATGGACATCTTCACATGTTGTACATTCCACCTACATTGATTTACAAAGCAACAAACTACTATATATATACAGTATATACACATACCAGTATCTATATATTTATAAAATACATCAGGAGAGACAGAGGGAGAGAGCTAGAGAGATAGCCAGAGAGAGATAGAGAGCCAGAGAGATAGAGAGAGAGAGCCAGAGGGAGAGAGCCAGAGAGATAGAGCTAGAGAGATAGAGAGAGAGAGCCAGAGAGGGAGAGAGCCAGAGAGATAGAGCTAGAGAGATAGAGAGAGAGAGCCAGAGAGGGAGAGAGCCAGAGAGATAGAGCGAGAGAGATAGAGAGAGAGAGCCAGAGAGGGAGAGAGCCAGAGAGATAGAGAGAGAGAGCCAGAGAGGGAGAGAGCCAGAGAGATAGAGCCAGAGAGATAGAGCTAGAGAGATAGAGGGAGAGAGCCAGAGAGGGAGAGAGCCAGAGAGATAGAGAGAGAGAGCCAGAGAGGGAGAGAGAGAGAGCCAGAGAGGGAGAGAGCCAGAGAGATAGAGGGAGAGAGCCAGAGAGGGAGAGAGCCAGAGAGATAGAGGGAGAGAGCCAGAGAGGGAGAGAGCCAGAGAGATAGAGAGCCAGAGAGATAGAGAGGGAGAGAGCCAGAGAGGAGGTTTGTTTAAGGTCATGTTTAGACACACGATGTGTTATTGGTGCCAGGGTTGAAGGCAGAAGACAGTAAGTACTTGTTTGTGCAGAGTAAACCACTGCATCCCAAATGGCACCCTATTCCCTATTTATAGTGCACTACTTTAGACCAGGGCAAATGGCACCCTATTCCCTATATAGTGCACTACTTTAGACCAGGGCAAATGGCACCCTATTCCCTATATAGTGCACTACTTTAGACCAGGGCAAATGGCACCCTATTCCCTATATAGTGCACTACTTTAGACCAGGGCAAATGGCACCCTATTCCCTATATAGTGCACTACTTCAGACCAGGGCAAATGACACCCTATTCCCTATATAGTGCACTACTTTAGACCAGGGAAATGGAACCCCGTTCCCTATATAGTGCACTACTTTAGACCAGACCCATTATGTGCTCTGGTCCAAAGTAGTGCACTACATACTAAATAGGGTGCCAGATAGTGTTAAAGGTGTTGTCCACTGACATCATCTCCTCCAAAACGTGCCACTCTTGGGGGGGCGGAGTTATTGTAATTAATGTGTCCAATCGTTACACCTGACCTAGTTATCCTGGCCAATCACTGTGCATGGAACCAGCCACTGGAATAGTCAGCCCTGCCCATGTAGACACAAGAATGATTCTTTTTTTATTTTTGTTTCCCCCAAATATCAGGAGAACAATACCTTTGGCGTTTAACAAAACCTAGAAGATTATGCTCAGTCCGGTATTCTACACTTCCCTCTTTCAACGATTTAAAAACAAACATCATTTAGATCTTCAATCGAGTAACGGGGACAGTGATTCATTCCTTTATCAAATAACAGAACATTAAGTGCATAATCAGTGCAGGTGCCAATAGGGAGTCAAACCAGTAGTGGAGTATGGAGGGAATAAAGCCAGACAACAACACCTTCATCTACAACATGTAGAGTCATATCTGGCTGTTTCCAGTCACACGGCAGCAGTTACAGGTGTGATCAGTTACGCTGTGATCAGTTACAGGTGTGATCAGTTACAGGTGTGATCAGTTACGCTGTGATCAGTTACGGTGTGATCAGTTATGTTGTGATCAGTTACGCTGTGATCAGTTACGCTGTGATCAGTTACAGGTGTGATCAGTTATGGTGTGATCAGTTACGCTGTGATCAGTTACAGGTGTGATCAGTTACGCTGTGATCAGTAATATATATAATAATATATGCCATTTAGCAGACGCTTTTATCCAAAGCGACTTACAGTCATGTGTGCATACATTCTACGTATGGGTGGTCCCGGGAATCGAACCCACTACCCTGGCGTTACAAGCGCCATGCTCTACCAACTGAGCTACAGAAGGACCACCAGTTACAGGTGTGATCAGTTACGGTGTGATCAGTTACAGTGTGATCAGTTACAGGTGTGATCAGTTACAGTGTGATCAGTTAGTGTGATCAGTTATGGTGTGATCAGGGCGGGTGTGAAAAGTTATGGTGTGATCAGTTACGCTGTGATCAGTTACAGGTGTGATCAGTTAGTGTGATCAGTTAGTGTGATCAGTTATGGTGTGATCAGGGCGGGTGTGATCAGTTAGTGTGATCAGTTACAGTGTGATCAGTTATGGTGTGATCAGGGCGGGTGTGATCAACAGTGTGATCAGTTACAGTGTGATCAGTTATGGTGTGATCAGTTACGGTGTGATCAGTTACGCTGTGATCAGTTACAGGTGTGATCAGTTACGATGTGATCAGTTACGCTGTGATCAGTTACGGTGTGATCAGGACGGGTGTGATCAGTTACGCTGTGATCAGTTACAGGTGTGATCAGTTACGGTGTGATCAGTTACGGTGTGATCAGTTACGCTGTGATCAGTTATGTTGTGATCAGTTATGCTGTGATCAGTTACGGTGTGATCAGTTACGGTGTGATCAGTTACGCTGTGATCAGTTACAGCTGTGATCAGTTACGCTGTGATCAGTTACGGTGTGATCAGTTACGCTGTGATCAGTTACGCTGTGATCAGTTATGGTGTGATCAGTTATGGTGTGATCAGTTATGGTGTGATCAGTTACGCTGTGATCAGTTACGCTGTGATCAGTTACGCTGTGATCAGTTACACTGTGATCAGTTATGTTGTGATCAGTTATGTTGTGATCAGTTATGGTGTGATCAGTTATGGTGTGATCAGTTACGCTGTGATCAGTTACGCTGTGATCAGTTACGCTGTGATCAGTTATGCTGTGATCAGTTACGCTGTGATCAGTTATGTTGTGATCAGTTACGGTGTGATCAGTTATGTTGTGATCAGTTATGGTGTGATCAGTTATGGTGTGATCAGGACGGGTGTGATCAGTTACGGTGTGATCAGTTACGCTGATCAGTTACGCTGTGATCAGTTATGTTGTGATCAGTTACGCTGTGATCAGTTATGTTGTGATCAGTTACGGTGTGATCAGTTATGGTGTGATCAGTTACGCTGTGATCAGTTACGCTGTGATCAGTTATGTTGTGATCAGTTACGCTGTGATCAGTTATGTTGTGATCAGTTACGGTGTGATCAGTTATGGTGTGATCAGTTATGGTGTGATCAGTTATGGTGTGATCAGGACGGGTGTGATCAAAGTGTGATCAGTTACGCTGTGATCAGTTACGCTGTGATCAGTTATGTTGTGATCAGTTACGCTGTGAAATGTTGTGATCAGCGGTGTGATCAGTTATGGTGTGATCAGTTATGCTGTGATCAGTTACGCTGTGATCAGTTATGTTGTGATCAGTTACGCTGTGATCAGTTATGTTGTGATCAGTTACGGTGTGATCAGTTATGGTGTGATCAGGGCGGGTGTGATCAGTTACAGTGTGATCAGTTACGGGTGTGATCAGTTAGTGTGATCAGTTACACTGTGATCAGTTACGCTGTGATCAGTTACACTGTGATCAGTTACACTGTGATCAGTTACACTGTGATCAGTTACACTGTGATCAGTTACGCTGTGATCAGTTACGCTGTGATCAGTTACACTGTGATCAGTTACACTGTGATCAGTTAGCTGTGATCCCAAACAGCTAGAGGTCCTGGTCAAATGTAGTGTATTATATAGGGAATAGGGTGCCATCTGAGAAACAGACAGACACAACACCCTTCACCAACAGAGAAACAAACTGGATATCAGAGAAGAAGAACAGAGAAGTAAGTGTGTGTGTAAAAGAGGAGTTTCACTTAGTCTGTGCTCATCAAATGGTCTATTGCAAAATCCATCAAAAAGTTTGACATTTCACACATTTTAAAAAGTCAAAATATTTTGACAGATAAATCAGTTTGCTATAAACCTTGCAAGCAGGGTGAGAACAAAACAACTGAAGCCTTTAAACAGACAGACTGACTGCATTGCAATGCGTTTTCCCTTTTCCTGTTCACAAAACGCTCATCTGGTTGTAACGCGTCGGCACAAAAAACAAATGAGATTTTACCGGCTAATTTGCATAATTGATGGATTCCCTGTAAATCCATGTGTTAATACAAAGGCTGATTTCTTGCTTTGTTCGACCCACAATCATGTTGTTCACTGATCGACATGAACAGGACCTTAGAGATGGAGAGAGATCAGTACTTGGAAATAACACTATTTGCATGGACTTTGCCACGGAGCGCTTCCACCATTTTAAAGTAGTCAACTGGACAGCGATTCCTATGAGTTGGGAGCGATCGGTCAATGATCAGAGAGCATTGTCTTCTTCAAATTGGTTTGCTTAGTTTTGTAAATGGCTTTAAGCTGTATCAAAGCCTTGTAGTTGCCACAATAAATGAAAGACAAGATTTGGTTCAAGACCCCGGGCAATGCAGGTGGAGGTAAATCACTAATATTAGCGATACACTTTCTCAAACATAAAAAAAAAAAATAAGAAAATGTACTACTTTAAAATGGTGATAGCCCCAATGGTGCTGCTCATGCTGTCACTGATGTCATAATGGGACAGATACAAAGCAGAGAACTCTATAAATAGGACATAGCTTAGCCTGAGTGCCAGTCTGTTTGTGTCACCATGACAACTCCTTGTCACTCATAGTCGTGCCAAAAATAATTGGCTTGACTAATAGCAATGAAGTTGGCATGAGCACGAACAGATCTGGGATCAGGTTAAACGTTGCTTTGGTTAGCGAAACATTAGCCAATTCTTCTGTTCAGTGTTTTAGCATTTCACATCCCATAGAGCTGGGTCATGTTCATCAGGGAACACCGAAACAAAATGTTTCGCAGTGGAAAAGGAAAACAAGTTTGTTTTTCGAGATGGCTCAGCTAGTCCCTATCACGTTTACTTCAGTTTGGTGCCTAATGAATATGGCCCAGGTCAGAGCTGAAACCAGCTAGCATCAGGTTAGCTGGATGTTTCAACCCCACCTTGGTTAGCAAAGTGAAAAACAAACCATTGTTTTTTTGTTGTTGCTTGAAGGCAGAGAGACAGTTCTTAAGTAGTGTGGACACAATGTTGGGGTGGGGAGCAGGTTGGAGGGTGAGAGAGAGTGTGTGCAACACAGCAGAACATTTAGCAACCATTAGGAACGCTCCTGGCTGTGAACACAGCCTCACTGGGGAATCATCGTCTTCAAGTTCAGTCTCAGAAACCAGCAGCAGAGAGGAGCCACTGTAGTGAAGGAGGAGATGCCTCACTGGTCTGCTTGTACTGTGTTCTGCAGTAAGATCCTCCCCAGGGACAGACTCAAGCTCATCTCAGGTTTGGACCAGGACAGACATAGCAGAGGGTTCAGCACTAGACCAGGACATAACAGAGGAGGGGTTCAGCACTAGACCAGGACAGAGCAGAGGAGGGTTCAGCACTGGACCAGGACATAACAGAGGAGGTTCAGCACTAGACCAGGACATAACAGAGGAGGGGTTCAGCACTAGACCAGGACAGAGCAGAGGAGGGGTTCAGCACTGGACCAGGACAGAGCAGAGGAAGGGTTCAGCACTAGACCAGGACATAACAGAGGGGTTCAGCATTTAGACCAGGAAAGACATAACAGAGGAGGGGTTCAGCACTAGACCAGGACATAACAGAGGGGTTCAGCACTAGACCAGGACAGAGCAGAGGAGGGGTTCAGCACTAGACCAGGACATAACAGAGGAGGGTTCAGCATTTAGACCAGGACAGACATAACAGAGGAGGGGTTCAGCACTAGACCAGGACATAACAGAGGAGGGGTTCAGTATTTAGACCAGGACAGACATAACAGAGGACCAGGACAGACATAACAGAGGACCAGGACAGACATAACAGAGGACCAGGACAGACATAACAGAGGACCAGGACAGACATAACAGAGGACCAGGACAGACATAACAGAGGACCAGGACAGACATAACAGAGGAGGGGTTCAGCACTAGACCAGGACATAACAGAGGACCAGGACAGACATAACAGAGGACCAGGACAGACATAACAGAGGACCAGGACAGACATAACAGAGGAGGGGTTCAGCACTAGACCAGGACATAACAGAGGAGGGGTTCAGCACTAGACCAGGACAGACATAACAGAGGAGGGGTTCAGCACTAGACCAGGACAGACATAACAGAGGAGGGGTTCAGCACTAGACCAGGACAGACATAACAGAGGAGGGGTTCAGCACTAGACCAGGACAGACATAACAGAGGAGGGGTTCAGCACTAGACCAGGACAGACATAACAGAGGAGGGGTTCAGCACTAGACCAGGACAGACATAACAGAGGAGGGGTTCAGCACTAGACCAGGACATACATAACAGAGGACGGGTTCAGCACTAGACCAGGACATAACAGAGGAGGGGTTCAGCTCGAAGACCAGGACAGACATAACAGAGGAGGGGTTCAGCACTAGACCAGGACAGACATAACAGAGGAGGGGTTCAGCTCTAGACCAGGACATAACAGAGGAGGGGTTCAGCTCTAGACCAGGACAGACATAACAGAGGAGGGGTTCAGCTCTAGACCAGGACAGACATAACAGAGGAGGGTTCAGCACTAGACCAGGACATAACAGAGGAGGGGTTCAGCTCTAGACCAGGACATAACAGAGGAGGGGTTCAGCACTAGACCAGGACATAACAGAGGAGGGGTTCAGCTCTAGACCAGGACATAACAGAGGAGGGGTTCAGCACTAGACCAGGACATAACAGAGGAGGGGTTCAGCTCTAGACCAGGACATAACAGAGGGGTTCAGCTCTAAGACCAGGACATAACAGAGGAGGGGTTCAGCTCTAGACCAGGACATAACAGAGGACCAGGACAGACATAACAGAGGACCAGGACAGACATAACAGAGGACCAGGACAGACATAACAGAGGACCAGGACAGACATAACAGAGGACCAGGACAGACATAACAGAGGACCAGGACAGACATAACAGAGGACCAGGACAGACATAACAGAGGACCAGGACAGACATAACAGAGGACCAGGACAGACATAACAGAGGACCAGGACAGACATAACAGAGGAGGGGTTCAGCACTAGACCAGGACATAACAGAGGAGGGGTTCAGCACTAGACCAGGACATAACAGAGGACCAGGACAGACTGTAGGTTTCACTTCAATGTTAGAGTCATTATGGATGTATGTGGAGTTTAGTTCTTGTTGTAGAACTTCATTCACAACTCAGTCGGTCATCAGTCTCCCTGTTGTTTATGCATGGTGGCACTGGAATAAATACCTTCCCACCCACACACACACACACACACACACACACACACACACACACACACACACACACACACACAGTAGAGAAGTGTGGTCAGCTCTGTGTTTCTGAGTATGCTCCAGGACTACTCCCACTACGCTAGACCACGGTAGCCATGGTAACCTCTGTGCTTTTGTCCCCCATAGTCATCATCTGATATGACCCCCCCCAGACGCAACCAATCACTGCTAGGCTCCTCCTGTCACACTGGTTCTGGGCGAGGCTTGGGTGGTGATGGTGGTCAAGGGGCTTCATGTGTGGTTGTTGCTATTGGCTAGTTGTCTCCTGGTGGGCGAGTCCCGTACCACCCTCTGGGCGGCACAGTGTGTGTGTACAGGCACGCCTCCTGGAAGACACACACAGTCCGGCTCGCTGAAGGTGTTGTGGCACAGAACACACCCCTTCTTCTGTGATACCAGGACTGGGCTCCTCCTCTGCTTCAACTGATGACACGACAACAAGGCCACAGTTACATCTCACCTTCATCACGACTCAGCAGAACGTAGGAGCAATTACCAAAAGATTTAAAATCAGAAGAGCTTTGTCGTAAACATACAGAGTTGTGTGTGTGTGTGTGTGTTGTTGTGAATGGGTAGATATTACTGCACTGTTGGAGCTAGAAACACAAGCATTTCGCTACACCCGCAATAACATCTGCTGAACACGTGTATGTAACCCAAAAAAATGTGATTTGATTTTGTGTGTGTGTGTGTGTGTGTGTGTGTGTGTGTGTGTGTGTGTGTGTGTGTGTGTGTGTGTGTGTGTGTGTGTGTGTGTCGCGTCGTTCCAATCTCACCCTGTCATGCTGCAGCTGTAGGTTCTCTGACCTCGCCAGCCCCAGTGCAACCTGGGAGGTGCGGCAGGCGTGCATACTCCCCCGCAGGGCGCGTCCGAGGAACGGGCGAAGCAGCTGCAGGGACCAGCCTTCAGGAAGCAGGTCCAGTACGCGCACAGCGTCGAACACCTCCCCGTGCCGGTTTAACAGGTCCACCGCTGCCATCTCCAGCTCCCCGGTGACCGTACTACTGGGAAGGTCCCGGTCCAGATAGACCCCCAGGAGGAGGTGGAAGAGGTTCTGCTGGTAGGCCGGGTCCCGGGAGGCGGAACCCCACACGCAGTAGGCCTCAGCCGCGGGGAAGTCTTTGAGCTGGTGCACCAGGATGTGTAACGCCTTATCGTGCTCCTCTAGTTTCCCGTGGAGCGTGGCTCTCTCCAGAAACAACTGGTCACATTCCTGTATCTTACCTGAAGGAGGGAGGGGGAGACAGAGCCATAGGTTATAGTAGGTTATAACCATGTCATGGATAAAACCAGGGTTATAGTAGGTTATAACCATGTCATTGTGGATAAAACCAGGGTTATAGTAGGTTATAACCATGTCATGGATAAAACCAGGGTTATATTAGGTTATAACCATGTCATCGTGGATAAAACCAGGGTTATAGTAGGTTATAACCATGTCATGGATAAAACCAGGGTTATAGTAGGTTATAACCACGTCATTGTGGATAAAACCAGGGTTATAGTAGGTTATAACCATGTCATGGATAAAACCAGGGTTATATTAGGTTATAACCATGTCATCGTGGATAAAACCAGGGTTATAGTAGGTTATAACCATGTCATGGATAAAACCAGGGTTATAGTAGGTTATAACCACGTCATCATGGATAAAACCAGGGTTATAGCAGGTTATAACCACGTCATCGCGGATAAAACCAGGGTTACAGCAGGTTATAACCACGTCATCGTGGATAAAACCAGGGTTACAGCAGGTTATAACCACATCATCGTGGATAAACCAGGGTTATAGTAGGTTATAACCACGTCATCGTGGATAAAACCAGGGTTATAGTAGGTTATAACCATGTCATCGTGGATAAAACCAGGGTTATAGCGGGTTATAAGCACGTCATCGTGGATAAAACCAGGGTTATAGTAGGTTATAACCACATCATGGATAAAACCAGGGTTATAGTAGGTTATAACCATGTCATCGTGGATAAAACCAGGGTTATAGCGGGTTATAAGCACGTCATCGTGGATAAAACCAGGGTTATAGTAGGTTATAACCACGTCATCGTGGATAAAACCAGGGTTATAGTAGGTTATAACCATGTCATCGTGGGATAAAACCAGGGTTATAGTAGGTTATAACCACGTCATCATGGATAAACCAGGGTTATAGCAGGTTATAACCATGTCATCGTGGATAAAACCAGGGTTATAGTAGGTTATAACCACGTCATTGTGGATAAAACCAGGGTTATAGCAGGTTATAACCACGTCATGGATACAACCAGGGTTATAGCAGGTTATAACCACGTCATGATACAACCAGGGTTATAGCAGGTTATAACCACGTCATCGTGGATAAACCAGGGTTATAGCAGGTTATTACCACGTCATCGTGGATAAAACCAGGGTTATAGCAGGTTATAACCACGTCATGGATACAACCAGGGTTATAGCAGGTTATAACCACGTCATGGATAAAACCAGGGTTATAGCAGGTTATAACCACGTCATGGATAAAACCAGGGTTATAGCAGGTTATAACCACGTCATGGATACAACCAGGGTTATAGCAGGTTATAACCACGTCATGGATAAAACCAGGGTTATAGCAGGTTATAACCACATCATGGATACAACCAGGGTTATAGCAGGTTATAACCACGTCATGGATAAAACCAGGGTTATAGCAGGTTATAACCACATCATGGATAAAACCAGGGCTATAGCAGGTTATAACCACATCATGGATAAAACCAGGGTTATAGCAGGTTATAACCACATCATGGATAAAACCAGGGTTATAGCAGGTTAAGGTTATAACCACGTCATGGATAAAACCAGGGCTATAGCAGGTTATAACCACATCATGGATAAAACCAGGGTTATAGTAGGTTATAACCACGTCATCGTGGATAAAACCAGGGTTATAGTAGGTTATAACCATGTCATCGTGGATAAAACCAGGGTTATAGTAGGTTATAACCATGTCATCGTGGATAAAACCAGGGTTATAGTAGGTTATAACCACGTCATCGTGGATAAAACCAGGGTTATAGTAGGTTATAACCATGTCATCGTGGATAAAACCAGGGTTATAGTAGGTTATAACCACGTCATCATGGATACAACCAGGGTTATAGCAGGTTATAGACATTCTGTCTTTTTGGAGGACCCCATTATTCTGCCAGGAAACTAAATGTAGTGTATTATCTCATGTTTAAACAATACCAATACCTCAACTGGACGAGATCAAACTAAAATATAGTTTAAAAACGTGGACATCAACAACATTGGCCACATCCAAAATTACACCCCATTCCTGATGAAGTGCACTACTTTTGACCTGAGCCCTGTGCACTGGATACGGAATAGGGTGTAATTTGGGACACAATGACAATGGACAGCTCACCCAGTAGTAGTTGGACGCGGTACAGGCTGGACTCCCTGAGGAGGAGCTGGAGTTTGTCCCGGGCTACAGACACCTGTTGGTCCACTGGGGGGGACTGAGACAGGAGAGACAGGACTCTGTCTGTGTACTGCACTGCCAGGTGGGTGTGGAGCTTCTCTTTCTACAGAGAGACAGAGTTACATACAGTAGACAGAGTTACATACAGTAGACAGACAGCGTGAGAGAGACAGAGAGTTACATACAGTAGACAGACAGCGTGAGAGAGACAGAGTTACATACAGTAGACAGAGAGACAGACAGAGTTACATACAGTAGACAGAGAGACAGACAGAGAGGGAGACAGAGAGTTACATACAGTAGACAGAGAGACAGACAGAGAGGGAGACAGAGAGTTACATACAGTAGACAGAGAGACAGACAGAGTTACATACAGTAGACAGAGAGACAGACAGAGAGGGAGACAGAGAGTTACATACAGTAGACAGAGAGACAGACAGACAGACAGACAGACAGACACAGAGTTACATACAGACAGACAGACAGACACAGAGTTACATACATACAGACAGACACAGAGTTACATACAGACAGACAGACAGACAGACAGACAGACAGAGTTACATACATACAGACAGACAGACAGACACAGAGTTACATACACACAGACAGACAGACACAGAGTTACATACACACAGACAGACAGACACAGAGTTACATACACACAGACACACAGACACACAGACACACAGACAGACAGACAGACAGACAGACAATAAAGACCAAGCGCCAGGGGAAGTTCAAGGAGGTAAATCGTGGAGTATGGAATATGTTCTGAAGTCCTGTGTAGTGTATGTACCCCTTATGAACATGTTATGTACCCCTTATGAACATGTTATGTACCCCTTATGAACATGTTATGTACCCCTTATGAACATGTTATGTACCCCTTATGAACATGTTATGTACCCCTTATGAACATGTTATGTACCCCTTATGAACATGTTATGAATGTGTTATGAATATGTTCTGAAGTCCTGTGTATGTTCTGACCTGTATCCGTCGGCCCAGCACCAGGTGTTCCAGGTAGAGCAGCAGAGCCTGGCTGTGTTTCCCCAGGTACGTGATGACGTCGTCTGGGTTCACCTGGTCCTTCTGCTCCTTAACCTGGTCCTGACCCACCGGCCTCCTGGTGAAGATCTGCACCCCTATCTAGAGAGACCACAGATAAACACCCATATAATTACAATGAGGAGAGTCTTCGACATCATGACTTAGCTTCTGCTAGAACTTAGGGCCCTGGTCAAAAGTAGTATACAATATAGGGCCGTGGTCAAAAGTAGTATACAATATAGGGCCCTGGTCAAAAGTAGTATACAATATGGGACCCTGGTCAAAAGTAGTATACAATATAGGACCCTGGTCAAAAGTAGTATACAATATAGGGATTAAGGTGCCATTTCGAAACGCAGACAGAAACGTACCGTCTGGTCTCTCTGCAGGGCCCAGTCCGCATATTTCCACACCAGGTCCGGGTTGGAACAGAAACCCAGGAAGTCCACAATGTACTCATACAGGTCAGACCTGGTAGAGTCCTGAAGGTCCCCATTCACTACCCGCACCCACAACTACAGGAGGAGAGGAGAGAGGCATCTTACAACCCCATAGTCATTTCATTACCATTCATATTCAATTAATAATCAAGATAATGGATTGGATTTAATAGGGCTTTTCAACCTAGGTGCTCAAAACGCATTCGTTTAAGATGTGGCCAGGTTTGATCAGATTTATTTGATTTTGCCATATAAAGAGCCATGGTGGTACGGTCATCGTGTTCATACTAAGGTAGTGTACAGTAGTAGCATGTTTACCTGTAGAGCAGCTGAATCCTGTCCGTTATAATGGTAGAGGAGGCCTAGTGCAAAATACCTGATGTTTAGGAGAAAGGTAAACCAACATAAAAAAAACACACTCATTACAGACTTTAAAGGCAATAGCATAGCAGGCTACTTTGAACGCAATATCTTAGTGCCCACTAGGCTAACTATAGTAGTGCCAACTAGACTAGGCTAGCTGTCGTACCGGCTGGGCTAGGCTAGCTGCCGTACCCGCTAGGCAAGGCTAGCTGCCGTACCCGCTAGGCTAGCTGCCGTACCCGCTAGGCTAGCTGCCGTACCCGCTAGGCAAGGCTAGCTGCCGTACCCGCTAGGCAAGGCTAGCTGCCGTACCCGCTAGACAAGGCTAGCTGCCGTACCCGCTAGGCAAGGCTAGCTGCCGTACCCGCTAGGCAAGGCTAGCTGCCGTACCCGCTAGGCAAGGCTAGCTGCCGTACCCGCTAGGCTAGGCTAGCTGCAGTACCCGCTAGGCTAGCTGCAGTACCCGCTAGGCTAGCTGCAGTACCCGCTAGGCCAGCTGCAGTACCCGCTAGGCCAGCTGCAGTACCCGCTAGGCCAGCTGCAGTACCCGCTAGGCCAGCTGCAGTACCCGCTAGGCCAGCTGCAGTACCCACTTGTGGTGTTTCTCTAGCCAGGGGGCGCTGTCTGCCAGTAAACAGGCGTTGGGGGAGGCCAGCAGGTCCAGAAGACTCTCATGGTCCTGCTCAGCGTAGAGCTTCAACAGAGCCGTGTCCACGTCCTCCCGGCATCCGTTAGCCCCCTCCGTGCTTCGCATCTCACCCAGGTACGTGATGAGGAACCTAGAATAATAATAATAATAATAGCCATTTAGCAGCCACTTTTACCACTTTATGGTCCTGGGAATCAAACCAACTATTATAGTCGTTGCAATCATCATACTCTGCCAACTGAGCTACAGAGGACCACGTCTCTTACCTCTTGCACCTCTGGACCTTGTCCTGGTCCCCCTGCGCCAGGTGGTTGAGGTCGGCGAACCCGTGGAGCGGTGGGTGGCAGCGGGCGAAGGAGGAGGAGGCCGGGAGGAGGAGAGGGTAGAGGGAGATCAACTCCCGGACGTCCAACTGACCCGTCCGGAAGTGTTCTTTCGCTTCGAGAAACTGAAGCTGTCCAAACTGTATGAATCCTGCTTGCTGGAGGATTCTTTTGTGCAATATCTGAGGAAGGAGGGCGTGGGGGGGTGAGGGGGGGTGTAAATGAAATGCATCACATCTCATCCCTCTTATTCTATATTTTACATTTCATAAGGATACAATCACCCCAGTTAAATGAGCCACCTGGGAACACGATGCATCACTGTCACAATAACCCCCTGGGCTGTACTCACAAAAGACCAAGATAAACTATGGAAATGAACTTTTTTTAGTTATTGAAAAAAATAATAATAAATCCACTCCCCTTTTCTCCAATTTCATGGTATCCAATTGGTAGTTACAGTCTTGTCCCATCACTGCAACTCTCATAGGGACTCGGGAGAGGAGAAGGTCGAGAGACGTGCGTCCTCCGAAACACAACCCAACCAAGCCGCACTGCTTCTTGACACATTGCCCACTTTACCTGGAAGCCAGCCGCACCAATGTGTCGGAGGAAACACTGTACAACTGGCGACCGTGTCAGCGTGCACTGCTCCCGGCCCACCACAGGAATCGCAATGGGACAAGAACATCCCTGCCGGCCAAACCCTCCCCTAACCCGGACGACGCTGGGCCAATTGTGCGCCGCCCCATGGGTCTCCTGGTTGCAGTCGGCTGCGACACAGCCTGGACTCGAACCAGGATCTCTAGTAGCCTTAGACCACTGCTCCACTAGTGGCACAGCTAGCACTGCCTTAGACCCCTGCTCCTCTAGTGGCACAGCTAGCACTGCCTTAGACCCCTGCTCTACTATTTTATTTTTTTATTTCACCTTTATTTAACCAGGTAGGCTAGTTGAGAACAAGTTCTCATTTGCAACTGCGACCTGGCCAGGACTAGTGGTACAGCTAGCACTGCCTTAGACCCCTGCTCTACTAGTGGTACAGCTAGCACTGCCTTAGACCCCTGCTCTACTAGTGGCACAGCTAGCACTGCCTTAGACCCCTGCTCTACTAGTGGTACAGCTAGCACTGCCTTAGACCCCTGCTCTACTAGTGGTACAGCTAGCACTGCCTTAGACCCCTGCTCCTCTAGTGGCACAGCTAGCACTGCCTTAGACCCCTGCTCTACTAGTGGTACAGCTAGCACTGCCTTAGACCCCTGCTCTACTAGTGGTACAGCTAGCACTGCCTTAGACCCCTGCTCTACTAGTGGTACAGCTAGCGCTGCCTTAGACCACTGCTCCACTAGTGGCACAGCTAGCGCTGCCTTAGACCCCTGCTCTACTAGTGGTACAGCTAGCACTGCCTTAGACCCCTGCTCTACTAGTGGCACAGCTAGTGCTGCCTTAGACCCCTGCTCTACTAGTGGCACAGCTAGCACTGCCTTAGACCCCTGCTCCTCTAGTGGCACAGCTAGCACTGCCTTAGACCCCTGCTCCACTAGTGGCACAGCTAGCGCTGCCTTAGACCACTGCTCCTCCAGTGGCACAGCTCGCACTGCCTTAGACCCCTGCTCCACTAGTGGCACAGCTAGCGCTGCCTTAGACCACTGCTCCTCTAGTGGCACAGCTAGCACTGCCTTAGACCCCTGCTCCACTAGTGGCACAGCTAGCGCTGCCTTAGACCACTGCTCCTCCAGTGGCACAGCTCGCACTGCCTTAGACCCCTGCTCCACTAGTGGCACAGCTAGCGCTGCCTTAGACCACTGCTCCTCTAGTGGCACAGCTAGCGCTGCCTTAGACCACTGCTCCACTAGTGGCACAGCTAGCGCTGCCTTAGACCACTGCTCCTCTAGTGGCACAGCTAGCGCTGCCTTAGACCACTGCTCCTCCAGTGGCACAGCTAGCACTGCCTTAGACCCCTGCTCCACTAGTGGCACAGCTAGCACTGCCTTAGACCCCTGCTCCACTAGTGGCACAGCTAGCACTGCCTTAGACCCCTGCTCCACTAGTGGCACAGCTAGCGCTGCCTTAGACCCCTGCTCCTCTAGTGGCACAGCTAGCACTGCCTTAGACCACTGCTCCTCTAGTGGCACAGCTAGCGCTGCCTTAGACCACTGCTCCTCCAGTGGCACAGCTAGCGCTGCCTTAGACCCCTGCTCCACTAGTGGCACAGCTAGCACTGCCTTAGACCCCTGCTCCACTAGTGGCACAGCTAGCACTGCCTTAGACCCCTGCTCCACTAGTGGCACAGCTAGCACTGCCTTAGACCACTGCTCCTCTAGTGGCACAGCTAGCGCTGCCTTAGACCCCTGCTCCACTAGTGGCACAGCTAGCGCTGCCTTAGACCCCTGCTCCACTAGTGGCACAGCTAGCGCTGCCTTAGACCCCTGCTCCACTAGGGAGGCCTAGAAATCAGCATTTTGATAATCTGTTCTCAGCTCGTGGAGAGTATTGAAAAGCTCTCTAGCAGAAACACTATTTGTGGCAGACAGTCTGTACCTGGAACTTGTCTTTGGGAATGTTCCTCCTGGCTCCCTCAGTCAGAGCCAGGGCCTCCTCCACTCTGTGTCCAGCTAGCAGCTCCTGAATCTGTCTCTCCAGGGGTAGGGGCACCAGCACGTACACAGCCTTAGTGGAGGCCAGAACCACCTTACCTATAGGGACAGAGACAGTTAGGAACAGAGACTGAGGACAGGGACACAGTTAGGAACAGAGACTGAGGACAGGGACACAGTTAGGGACAGAGACAGGGACACAGTTAGGGACAGAGACAGGGACACAGTTAGGGACAGAGACAGTTAGGAACAGGGACACAGTTAGGGACAGAGACAGTGAGGAACAGAGACAGTGAGGAACAGAGACAGTGAGGAACAGAGACAGTGAGGAACAGAGACAGTTAGGAACAGAGACAGTTAGGAACAGAGACAGTTAGGAACAGAGACAGTGAGGAACAGAGACAGTTAGGAACAGAGACAGTGAGGAACAGAGACAGTGAGGAACAGAGACAGTGAGGAACAGAGACAGTGAGGAACAGAGACAGTGAGGAACAGAGACAGTGAGGAACAGAGACAGTGAGGAACAGAGACAGTGAGGAACAGAGACAGTGAGGAACAGAGACAGTGAGGAACAGAGACAGTGAGGAACAGAGACAGTGAGGAACAGAGACAGTTAGGAACAGAGACAGGGGACAGGGACAGAGCTAGGAACAGAGACAGTTAGGAACAGAGACAGTTAGGAACAGAGACAGTTAGGAACAGAGACAGTTAGGGACAGAGACAGTTAGGGACAGAGACAGTTAGGGACAGAGACAGGGACAGAGACAGTTAGAGACAGTTAGGGACAGAGACAGTTAGGGACAGAGACAGTGAGGAACAGAGACAGTGAGGAACAGAGCTAGGAACAGAGACAGTTAGGAACAGAGACAGTTAGGAACAGAGACAGTTAGGAACAGAGACAGTTAGGAACAGAGACAGTTAGGAACAGAGACAGTGAGGAACAGAGACAGTGAGGAACAGAGACAGTGAGGAACAGAGACAGTGAGGAACAGAGACAGTGAGGAACAGGGACAGGGACACAGTTAGGGACAGAGACAGTTAGGGACAGAGACAGAGGACAGGGACAGAGCTAGGAACAGAGACAGTTAGGAACAGAGACCGTGAGGAACAGAGACCGTGAGGAACAGAGACAGTGAGGAACAGAGACAGTGAGGAACAGAGACAGTGAGGAACAGAGACAGTGAGGAACAGAGACAGTGAGGAACAGAGACAGGGGACAGGGACACAGTTCGGGACAGAGACAGTTAGGGACAGAGACAGTTAGGGACTGAGACAGGGGACAGGGACAGAGCTAGGAACAGAGACAGTTAGGAACAGAGACAGTTAGGAACAGAGACAGTGAGGAACAGAGACAGTGAGGAACAGAGACAGTGAGGAACAGAGACAGTGAGGAACAGAGACAGTGAGGAACAGAGACAGTTAGGAACAGAGACCGTGAGGAACAGAGACCGTGAGGAACAGAGACAGTGAGGAACAGAGACAGTGAGGAACAGAGACAGTGAGGAACAGAGACAGTGAGGAACAGAGACAGTGAGGAACAGAGACAGGGGACAGGGACACAGTTCGGGACAGAGACAGTTAGGGACAGAGACAGTTAGGGACAGAGACAGGGGACAGGGACAGAGCTAGGAACAGAGACAGTTAGGAACAGAGACAGTTAGGAACAGAGACAGTGAGGAACAGAGACAGTGAGGAACAGAGACAGTGAGGAACAGAGACAGTGAGGAACAGAGACAGTGAGGAACAGAGACAGGGGACAGGGACACAGTTAGAGACAGAGACAGTTAGGGACAGAGACAGTTAGGGACAGAGACAGTTAGGGACAGAGACAGTTAGGGACAGAGACAGTTAGGGACAGAGACAGTTAGGGACAGAGACAGTTAGGGACAGAGACAGGGGACAGGGACAGAGCTAGGAACAGAGACAGTTAGGAACAGAGACAGTGAGGAACAGAGACAGTGAGGAACAGAGACAGTGAGGAACAGAGACAGGGGACAGGGACACAGTTAGAGACAGAGACAGTTAGGGACAGAGACAGGGGACAGGGACACAGTTAGAGACAGAGACAGTTAGGGACAGAGACAGTTAGGGACAGAGACAGTTAGGGACAGAGACAGGGGACAGGGACAGAGCTAGGAACAGAGACAGTTAGGAACAGAGACAGTGAGGAACAGAGACAGTGAGGAATAGAGACAGTGAGGAACAGAGACAGTGAGGAACAGGGGACAGGGGACAGGGACAGAGCGAGGAACAGAGACAGTGAGGAACAGAGACAGTGAGGAACAGAGACAGTGAGGAACAGAGACAGTGAGGAACAGAGACAGTGAGGAACAGAGACAGTGAGGAACAGAGACAGTGAGGAACAGAGACAGTGAGGAACAGAGACAGTGAGGAACAGAGACAGTGAGGAACAGAGACAGTGAGGAACAGAGACAGTGAGGGACAGAGACAGTGAGGGACAGAGACAGTGAGGGACAGAGACAGTGAGGGACAGAGACAGTGAGGAACAGAGACAGTGAGGAACAGAGACAGTGAGGAACAGAGACAGTGAGGAACAGAGACAGTTAGGAACAGAGACAGTTAGGAACAGAGACAGGGACACAGTGAGGAAGAGAGACAGGGGACAGAGACAGTTAGGAACAGAGACAGTTAGGAACAGAGACAGTTAGGAACAGAGACAGTTAGGAACAGAGACAGTTAGGAACAGAGACAGTTAGGGACAGAGACAGTTAGGAACAGAGACAGTTAGGAACAGAGACACAGCTAGGGACAGAGCTAGGGACAGAGACAGTTAGGAACAGAGACAGTTAGGAACAGAGACAGTTAGGAACAGAGACAGGGGACAGAGACAGTTAGGAACAGAGACAGGGGACAGAGACAGTTAGGAACAGAGACAGTTAGGGACAGAGACAGTTAGGGACAGAGACAGTTAGGGACAGAGACAGTTAGGGACAGAGACAGTTAGGGACAGAGACAGAGCTAGGAACAGAGACAGTTAGGAACAGAGACAGTGAGGAACAGAGACAGTGAGGAACAGAGACAGTGAGGAACAGAGACAGGGGACAGGGACACAGTTAGAGACAGAGACAGTTAGGGACAGAGACAGTTAGGGACAGAGACAGTTAGGGACAGAGACAGTTAGGGACAGAGACAGTTAGGGACAGAGACAGGGGACAGGGACAGAGCTAGGAACAGAGACAGTTAGGAACAGAGACAGTGAGGAACAGAGACAGTGAGGAACAGAGACAGTGAGGAACAGAGACAGTGAGGAACAGAGACAGGGGACAGGGACACAGTTAGAGACAGAGACAGTTAGGGACAGAGACAGTTAGGGACAGAGACAGGGGACAGAGCTAGGAACAGAGACAGTGAGGAACAGAGACAGTGAGGAACAGAGACAGTGAGGAACAGAGACAGTGAGGAACAGAGACAGTTAGGAACAGAGACAGTGAGGAACAGAGACAGTGAGGAACAGAGACAGTGAGGAACAGAGACAGTGAGGAACAGAGACAGTGAGGAACAGAGACAGTGAGGAACAGAGACAGTGAGGAACAGAGACAGTGAGGAACAGAGACAGTGAGGAACAGAGACAGTGAGGAACAGAGACAGTTAGGAACAGAGACAGTTAGGAACAGAGACAGTTAGGAACAGAGACAGTTAGGAACAGAGACAGTGAGGGACAGAGACAGTGAGGGACAGAGACAGTGAGGGACAGAGACAGTGAGGAACAGAGACAGTGAGGAACAGAGACAGTGAGGAACAGAGACAGTGAGGAACAGAGACAGTGAGGAACAGAGACAGTGAGGAACAGAGACAGTTAGGAACAGAGACAGTTAGGAACAGAGACAGTTAGGAACAGGGACACAGTGAGGAAGAGAGACAGGGGACAGAGACAGTTAGGAACAGAGACAGTTAGGAACAGAGACAGTTAGGAACAGAGACAGTTAGGAACAGAGACAGTTAGGAACAGAGACAGTTAGGAACAGAGACAGTTAGGAACAGAGACAGTTAGGAACAGAGACAGGGGACAGGGACACAGCTAGGGACAGAGCTAGGGACAGAGACAGTTAGGAACAGAGACAGTTAGGAACAGAGACAGTTAGGAACAGAGACAGGGGACAGAGACAGTTAGGAACAGAGACAGTTAGGAACAGAGACAGTTAGGAACAGAGACAGTTAGGAACAGAGACAGTTAGGAACAGAGACAGTTAGGAACAGAGACAGGGGACAGGGACACAGCTAGGGACAGAGAGTTAGGAACAGAGACAGGGGACAGAGACAGTTAGGAACAGAGACAGGGGACAGAGACAGGGACACAGTTAGGAACAGGGGTAGGGGCACCAGAACATACACAACTTTAGAGGAGGCCAGAACTAGTTTACCTAAAAAAAAAACACAGACAGGGACTGGTCACAGTTAGGTTTAGGGACAGGGACGGGTCAGGGACACCGACAGGTCAGGGTCAGGGACACCGACAGGTCAGGGTCTTGGACACAGCCAGGTCAGGGTCACAGACAGGTCAGGGTCACAGACAGGTCAGGGTCACAGACAGGTCAGGGCCACAGACAGGTCAGGGCCACAGACAGGTCAGGGCCACAGACAGGTCAGGGCCACAGACAGGTCAGGGCCACAGACAGGTCAGGGACAGGGCCACAGACAGGTCAGGGACAGGTCAGGGCCACAGACAGGTCAGGGACAGGTCAGGGTCACAGACAGGTCAGGGTTAGGGACACAGACAGGTCAGGGTTAGGGACACAGACAGGTCAGGGTTAGGGACACAGACAGGTCAGGGACACAGACAGGTCAGGGACACAGACAGGTCAGGGACACAGACAGGTCAGGGACACAGACAGGTCAGGGTTAGGGACACAGACAGGAACGGGTCACCATCTCTTCAGCCATAGATCATGTAGACATAGGTCTACTGAGGTAAGCCAACAAGGCTAGACATTTAGACTAGTGTAGGGGAGCAATGTTGGCACCTTCAAAGTCCTGTAGGATGTGTCCGTCTCTGAAGGAGAGGGTCTGTTTGAGCTGCTGGTCCAGCATACTGTGGATGGTGACGAAGCCCTCGTCTAGCGCCACCACATAGGGAAAACACACAGCCGCTCCCATCACACTCTCTGACCAGTTCACTGGGGCACGCTGGGATATACCCTCTGCATTGGCAAACATACCTGAGAGAGAGAGACAGAGAGAGAGAGAGAGAGACAGAGAGAGAGACAGAGAGAGAGAGAGAGAGACAGAGAGAGCATACTTCACTAGTGATATGTTAGTAATAAGATCTACTGATAAACAATACAGCTGATGTTGTAATGACTCACCCAGGCCACCAGGGGCAGCCAAGAGGAACTCCTCCCTGCCGATCCTCTTGACTATGGGCTTCCTCTCCTCGCTGTCATAGGGGAACAGGTCCTGCGCGGCCCCTGTGCTGTAGTTAAGGATCATGTACTGCGTGGAGAGGGCCAGGCACAGGAAGTAACCGTCCAGACTGACCGCACACGGCTGCTCCGGCGTGTTGACCTCTTTCACCAGCTGCACCCTGTCCTCGTAAACCATGTATATCTGGACGGTGCGCCGCCGGGCCGAGAGCACCCCGATCTCCACGCAGAACGGGTCCCCGTTCACCGGGTTCTCGTTGACGCAGAACGCGGCCACGCCCTTAATCTTGGCCCCGCCCGAAGGTACGGGTTCTAAGGTGATCATGTCAATAACACTGACTGTAGCGTCACAGAGCACAATGATGCGTTCTAGCGCTGACGCGGCCTTCAGGGCCTCCACGGGCTTTTTCAGGCCCAGGTACTTGAACAGCAGCTTCTGGACGGTGTAGGATAGCATCCCCTTGGTCGTGGCATGCTCCTCTAGCAGGAAGTGATGTATGAAGCAGTCGTTGGTGCCCACGTACAGGTGCTTGCCGCAGCACTCGATGCACTCAATGTTGATGCGGGCCTTGTCTCCCATCAGGAGCTCCCGCTCCACGGCAGGGACCAGCTCAAATGCCTTCACACTCATCTTGAAGGCACAGCACACATCTACTGCAAGAGAGGAGGAGATCAGGTCAACACAGACATCTACTGCAAGAGAGGAGGGGATCAGGTCAACACAGACATCTACTGCAAGAGAGGAGGAGATCAGGTCAACACAGACATCTACTGCAAGAGAAGAGGAGATCAGGTCAACACAGACATCTACTGCAAGAGAGGAGGAGATCAGGTCAACACAGACATCTACTGCAAGAGAGGAGGAGATCAGGTCAACACAGACATCTACTGCAAGTGAAGAGGAGATCAGGTCAACACAGACATCTCCTGCAAGAGAAGAGGAGATCAGGTCAACACAGACATCTACTGCAAGAGAAGAGATCAGGTCAACACAGACATCTACTGCAAGAGAAGAGGAGATCAGGTCAACACAGACATCTACTGCAAGAGAGGAGGAGATCAGGTCAACACAGACATCTACTGCAAGAGAAGAGGAGATCAGGTCAACACAGACATCTCCTGCAAGAGAGGAGGAGATCAGGTCAACACAGACATCTACTGCAAGAGAAGAGGAGATCAGGTCAACACAGACATCTCCTGCAAGAGAGGAGGAGATCAGGTCAACACAGACATCTCCTGCAAGAGAGGAGGAGATCAGGTCAACACAGACATCTCCTGCAAGAGAAGAGGAGATCAGGTCAACACAGACATCTACTGCAAGAGAGGAGGGGATCAGGTCAACACAGACATCTCCTGCAAGAGAAGAGGGATCAGGTCAACACAGACATCTACTGCAAGAGAGGAGAGATCAGGTCAACACAGACATCTACTGCAAGAGAGGAGGAGATCAGGTCAACACAGACATCTCCTGCAAGAGAGGAGGAGATCAGGTCAACACAGACATCTACTGCAAGAGAGGAGGGGATCAGGTCAACACAGACATCTACTGCAAGAGAGGAGATCAGGTCAACACAGACATCTCCTGCAAGAGAGGAGGAGATCAGGTCAACACAGACATCTACTGCAAGAGAGGAGATCAGGTCAACACAGACATCTCCTGCAAGAGAGGAGGAGATCAGGTCAACACAGACATCTCCTGCAAGAGAGGAGGAGATCAGGTCAACACAGACATCTACTGCAAGAGAGGAGGAGATCAGGTCAACACAGACATCTCCTGCAAGAGAGGAGGAGATCAGGTCAACACAGACATCTACTGCAAGAGAGGAGGAGATCAGGTCAACACAGACATCTCCTGCAAGAGAGGAGGAGATCAGGTCAACACAGACATCTACTGCAAGAGAGGAGGAGATCAGGTCAACACAGACATCTCCTGCAAGAGAAGAGGAGATCAGGTCAACACAGACATCTCCTGCAAGAGAGGAGGGGATCAGGTCAACACAGACATCTACTGCAAGAGAGGAGGAGATCAGGTCAACACAGACATCTACTGCAAGAGAAGAGGAGATCAGGTCAACAGACATCTCCTGCAAGAGAAGAGGGGATCAGGTCAACACAGACATCTACTGCAAGAGAGGAGGAGATCAGGTCAACACAGACATCTCCTGCAAGAGAGGAGGAGATCAGGTCAACACAGACATCTCCTGCAAGAGAGGAGGAGATCAGGTCAACACAGACATCTCCTGCAAGAGAGGAGGAGATCAGGTCAACACAGACATCTCCTGCAAGAGAGGAGGAGATCAGGTCAACACAGACATCTCCTGCAAGAGAGGAGGAGATCAGGTCAACACAGACATCTCCTGCAAGAGTCAGGAGGGTGAGATCAGGTCAACACAGACATCTCCTGCAATAGAGGAGGGGATCAGGTCAACACAGACATCTACTGCAAGAGAGGAGATCAGGTCAACACAGACATCTCCTGCAAGAGAGGAGGAGATCAGGTCAACACAGACATCTCCTGCAAGAGAGGAGGAGATCAGGTCAACACAGACATCTCCTGCAAGAGAGGAGGAGATCAGGTCAACACAGACATCTCCTGCAAGAGAGGAGGGGATCAGGTCAACACAGACATCTACTGAAAGAGAGGAGGGGATCAGGTCAACACAGACATCTCCTGCAAGAGAGGAGGAGATCAGGTCAACACAGACATCTCCTGCAAGAGAAGAGGAGATCAGGTCAACACAGACATCTCCTGCAAGAGAAGAGGGGATCAGGTCAACACAGACATCTCCTGCAAGAGAAGAGGGGATCAGGTCAACACAGACATCTACTGCAAGAGAAGAGGAGATCAGGTCAACACAGACATCTACTGCAAGAGAAGAGGGGATCAGGTCAACACAGACATCTCCTGCAAGAGAGGAGGAGATCAGGTCAACACAGACATCTACTGCAAGAGAAGAGGGGATCAGGTCAACACAGACATCTCCTGCAAGAGAAGAGGGGATCAGGTCAACACACTGTGGATGCGTCCCAATTCTCCACCCTTTTCCCAAAGTGTGCACTTGCACACTTACAGGTTATTTCTATAACAATGGTGGAAATTTCCTTCAGCCAATGCTTTTAAATCCATGCACACTTTGGGAGAAGGGTGGATAATTGGGATGCATCCTGTAAGTGCAAAGAAACAGCCTTTCCAATAATATTTTACAAACTCTCACTGAGAGTCCCAACTCCAAGGCTGGTGTGGAATCAGTAGGACCAGGAACTTTTCCTGATCACGTGAACGGACGTGGAAAAACGAGTTAGCTAGGAGGATACCGCAATAATGGTACAACTAGAGACTTCTAGCAATTATCACTTGACAGTTAGCCATCATGCTAGCTTAGCTGGCAACAAACCTTCTCTATACCATCATTACTAGAGTAATTGTGTGGCACTTTGATTAGCAAACCCAGAGCCAAAAATGGGTCCGTTAATTACCTAGCAACATCATGCAAATATTGACTATCCGTTGTGGAAGTAGAGCAATGACTGAAGTAAAGTAAGCTCTCTAGCTAATGTTAACCAGTTTTAGCAGCCTGCTAGCTAGCTGACTGGCTGTATGTAACTAGCTACTAAGCAATGACTCAGGCTGTCATTATTGGTAAATCGGTGCTGCCGTTTACTGTACAAACCTTTCAAAAACAGCTATTTTACATGTCCATACAAAGACGATAGCTAGAAGCTGTCATACCCCAGCAGTAGCCACTGCAGATCTAGTATAGGAGACGCCGATGTACCACGGCCTTCCTGTCTTTTCACTTCTCAATCTCTCCCTTCGCTGCTAACCGCTTGGAGAGCTGCCGCTACGTTTTCAGGTCGAAGAAGGTCATGAGGAGGTTGTGCTTCCTGTTTACAATGCATTGGGGCAATTATATATACATATATTGACAAAATACATGTCTTTCCGCCCTAAAATGGGAGTTGTTGTCCACAAAGCGGCAGTGCGGGCTGTTTAGCTTCCAACTATCCTTTCTTTGGATTAGTGGAACTTATATTCGATCAAATAAACCTCACGTTTGCTCACATTGTATATAGACTTGTTTATACTGTATTATTGACTGTATGTTTGTTTTACTCCATGTGTAACTCTGTGTCGTTGTATCTGTCGAACTGCTTTGCTTTATCTTGGCTAGGTTGCAATTGTAAATGAGAACTTGTTCTCAACTTGCCTACCTGGTTAAATAAAGGTGAAATAAAAATAAAACGTTGCAAATAAGACATAACATTTTTTTTGACCAATTTGTTGACTAACACTCCTTGACCTCCTTACAAAAACTCCTTGCTTGGTGGGAGAAAACACCGCACCTGCTGGAGGGAGACAGATTTTCTTCCTGGTTGGTGGGAGGAGCTATAGGAGGATGGGCTCATTGTAATGGCTGGAATGGTGCTAATGGAACGGAGTCAAACATGGAGTTTCCATGTGTTTTATCCCGTTCTCTGGCTCCATTCCAGACATTACAATGAGCCCCTCCTCCTATAGCTCCTCCCACCAGCCTTCTCGTGAGAAGACATTAAAACCAGATTGGGGGCTAAAGAGCCTGCCAGCTTGTTGTCCTAACAAACGGAAATGAGTTACCTGTGGTTCCTTCAGCCATTCCTTATCCTATATAAGGTCTGAGGTTTACACAGGCTTAGGAGATCTTATTCGTTTTGTGAGATAATATCAGTCAGTTAACATGACCTTTATGAATTATAAAGTATTTATGTGCTTTTGATTACACAAATGCTTCAAAATTCACAAAAAGTGACATTAGCTAATGAAAATGATCAAATTGAACAAAATGTACAAGATCTCATAAGCCTGTGTTTTACCACAGACCTAATTTTCACAGTTTATCCAAACACCCTACAAAAACTCCATTCATTTCCACATAGGCTTTGTCCTTCGAACCTTGGTGGAGTACCAGGGCCTACAAAAATATGCTTGGTCTGTTTCAATAGTGTGTGATTGCGGCCTGCAATTCAGGGCATTCCTTCATGTGGGCACTCAAGCATTTCATTGGTTACTGCATGAACTACCCCTGTGGAGAATCCCATTAATACCTGCATGAACACCCCCCCCCCCTCGAGCATCCCATTAATACCTGCATGAACACCCCCCCCCTCGAGCATCCCATTAATACCTGCATGAACACCCCCTCCTCGAGCATCCCATTAATACCTGCATGAACACCCCCTCGAGCATCCCACTAATACCTGCATGAACACCCCCCTCGAGCATCCCATTAATACCTGCATGAACACCCCCCTCGAGCATCCCATTAATACCTGCATGAACACCCCCTCGAACATCCCATTAATACCTGCATGAACACCCCCCTCGAGCATCCCATTAATACCTGCATGAACACCCCCTCCCCTCGAGCATCCCATTAATACCTGCATGAACACCCCCTCCCCTCGAGCATCCCATTAATACCTGCATGAACACCCCTCCCCTCGAACATCCCATTAATACCTGCATGAACACCCCCCTCGAGCATCCCATTAATACCTGCATGAACACCCCCCTTCGAGCATCCCATTAATACCTGCATGAACACCCCCTCCCCTCGAGCATCCCATTAATACCTGCATGAACACCCCCTCCCCTCGAGCATCCCATTAATACCTGCATGAACACCCCCTCCCCTCGAGCATCCCATTAATACCTGCATGAACACCCCCCTCGAGCATCCCATTAATACCTGCATGAACACCCCCTCCCCTCGAGCATCCCATTAATACCTGCATGAACACCCCCTCCCCTCGAGCATCCCATTAATACCTGCATGAACACCCCCTCCCCTCGAGCATCCCATTAATACCTGCATGAACACCCCCTCCTCGAGCATCCCATTAATACCTGCATGAACACCCCCTCCCCTCGAGCATCCCATTAATACCTGCATGAACACCCCCTCCTCGAACATCCCATTAATACCTGCATGAACACCCCTCCCCTCGAGCATCCCATTAATACCTGCATGAACACCCCCCACCCCTCGAACATCCCATTAATACCTGCATGAACACCCCCTCCCCTCGAGCATCCCATTAATACCTGCATGAACACCCCCTCCCCTCGAGCATCCCATTAATACCTGCATGAACACCCCCTCCCCTCGAGCATCCCATTAATACCTGCATGAACACCCCCTCCCCCACCCCTCGAGCATCCCATTAATACCTGCATGAACACCCCCCCCCCCCCCCCTCGAGCATCCCATTAATACCTGCATGAACACCCCCCCCCCTCGAGCATCCCATTAATACCTGCATGAACACCCCCCCCCCCTCGAGCATCCCATTAATACCTGCATGAACACCCCCTCCCCCCACCCTCGAGCATCCCATTAATACCTGCATGAACACCCCCTCCCCCCCCCCCTCGAGCATCCCATTAATACCTGCATGAACACCCCCCCCCCCCTCGAGCATCCCATTAATACCTGCATGAACACCCCCCCTCGAGCATCCCATTAATACCTGCATGAACACCCCCCCCCCTCGAGCATCCCATTAATACCTGCATGAACACCCCCCCTCGAGCATCCCATTAATACCTGCATGAACACCCCCCCCTCGAACATCCCATTAATACCTGCATGAACACCCCCACCCTCGAGCATCCCATTAATACCTGCATGAACACCCCCCTCGAGCATCCCATTAATACCTGCATGAACACCCCCCTCGAGCATCCCATTAATACCTGCATGAACACCCCCCCCCCCCCTCGAACATCCCATTAATACCTGCATGAACACCCCCCCCCCCTCGAGCATCCCATTAATACCTGCATGAACCCCCCTCGAGCATCCCATTAATACCTGCATGAACCCCCCCCTCGAGCATCCCATTAATACCTGCATGAACACCCCCCGAGCATCCCATTAATACCTGCATGAACACCCCCCTCGAGCATCCCATTAATACCTGCATGAACACCCCCCTCGAGCATCCCATTAATACCTGCATGAACACCCCCCTCGAGCATCCCATTAATACCTGCATGAACACCCCCTCCCCTCGAACATCCCATTAATACCTGCATGAACACCCCCTCCCCTCGAGCATCCCATTAATACCTGCATGAACCCCCCTCGAGCATCCCATTAATACCTGCATGAACCCCCGAGCATCCCATTAATACCTGCATGAACACCCCCCTCGAGCATCCCATTAATACCTGCATGAACACCCCCCTCGAGCATCCCATTAATACCTGCATGAACACCCCCCTCGAGCATCCCATTAATACCTGCATGAACACCCCCCCTCGAGCATCCCATTAATACCTGCATGAACACCCCCCTCGAGCATCCCATTAATACCTGCATGAACACCCCCCTCGAGCATCCCATTAATACCTGCATGAACACCCCCTCGAGCATCCCATTAATACCTGCATGAACACCCCCCCTTCGAGCATCCCATTAATACCTGCATGAACACCCCCTCCCCCTCGAGCATCCCATTAATACCTCCATGAACACCCCCCTTCGAGCATCCCATTAATACCTGCATGAACACCCCCCCCCCTCGAGCATCCCATTAATACCTGCATGAACACCCCCCCCCCTTCGAGCATCCCATTAATACCTGCATGAACACCCCCTCCCCTCGAACATCCCATTAATACCTGCATGAACACCCCCTCGAGCATCCCATTAATACCTGCATGAACACCCCTCCCCTCGAGCATCCCATTAATACCTGCATGAACACCCCTCCCCTCGAGCATCCCATTGGTTACTGCATGAAGGTCTCCGTTGAGCATCCCATTAATACCTGCATGAACACCCCCCTCGAGCATCCCATTGGTTACTGCATGAAGGTCTCCGTTGAGCATCCCATTAATACCTGCATGAACACCCCCACCCTCGAGCATCCCATTGGTTACTGCATGAAGGTCTCCGTTGAGCATCCCATTAATACCTGCATGAACACCCCCCCCTCGAGCATCCCATTGGTTACTGCATGAAGGTCTACGTTGAGCATCCATTAATAGCTGCATGAACGCCCCCCTCACACACACAAGCATCCCATTGTTTCCTGCATGAACGCCCCCCACACACAAGCATCCCATTGTTTCCTGCATGAAGGTCTCCGTTGAGCATCCCATTAATACCTGCATGAACACCCCCCTCGAGCATCCCATTAATACCTGCATGAACACCCCTCCCCTCGAGAATCCCATTAATACCTGCATGAACACCCCCCTCGAGCATCCCATTAATACCTGCATGAACACCCCCTCCCCTCGAGCATCCCATTAATACCTGCATGAACACCCCCTCCCTCGAGCATCCCATTGGTTACTGCATGAAGGTCTCCGTTGAGCATCCATTAATAGCTGCATGAACGCCCCCCCCTCGAGCATCCCATTAATACCTGCATGAACACCCCCTCCCCTCGAGCATCCCATTAATACCTGCATGAACACCCCCTCCCCTCGAGCATCCCATTGGTTACTGCATGAAGGTCTCCGTTGAGCATCCCATTAATACCTGCATGAACACCCCCTCCCCTCGAGCATCCCATTAATACCTGCATGAACACCCCCTCCCCTCGAGCATCCCATTGGTTACTGCATGAAGGTCTCCGTTGAGCATCCCATTAATACCTGCATGAACACCCCCACCCCTCAAGCACGCCATCTTCATGTTTGCATGACACTTTTGATATTCTAGATTTCCTCTGATTGTCTATGCGATTAAAAATGGAATAATAGAAGTATAGAGAGGGGTTCCTAAAGATGCAGGAATGCCCACATGCAGGAATGCCCCGAATGCGGGCTGCAATTAATCCTTTCTAGTCTGTCCAAGAAAATGAAACCGTTTAAACATGTTTAAAATTAGAAACTACATTGAGAATACTGTACTCTATCATACATTTTAATCTAGGTCATTTTTAGAACAGGGTAAACTGATCAAATCACAATGCACAAATCCTGTACCAATTTATATTATACCAATTTATACACCAATTTATATTATACCAATTTATACACCAATTTATATTATACCAATTTATACAGCAATTTATTCCATGATCATATTCCATGATGAGTCTATATAATTTGAATAAGAGTTTTATGTGTTATTGCTAGTACCTAAAATCCTTTTTACATCATGCAAAATCGACAAAAGTCGATGAATTTCACTGAAGTAATTGAATAGGAAATGTAATTGGGACCCTTTAAAGATGAACTCTTGTAAAAAAACTAAAAAAATTCAAAATAATGTTGAAGTTTCAAACATCACACCGGTAGAATGTGAATCTCCCATGATGCACTTGTCAAGGGGGTGTAGGAAGCCATTTTGTTATGTTTGCTATGTGGCTAGCGCCACATCTCCAGCGGTAGCATAATGATGGATAATTTGAGATTGAATATAGCTTTTAATTTGTTTCACACATGGAAGTCTGAAATATATAACATTTAATATTTGCCTAATTTTAATACGGTCCAGGGAGGGACGCAGTGGATATACTAAATTGTCTGTTTCGCTAACTAAACTAGGCTAGCTAACGCGTTAGCTTACTTCAACGAAATCTATTTTTCAGTTGTTCGGTTCATCCAAAAGTTTCTCTTTGAGTTTTATGGCTTTGGTCTTAGGTATCTACTTTTGTTCAAGTGAGGGATCGGACTAAGTGGTGCATCGTACATGAATTAAGAAACAGGGTCAGAGTTGTATAATCCAACTTTAGGCTCGTTTGAGTGGACGAGTAGAAGTGCCGCTAACAACTCTTCACAACAACGGCCCTCTGCATTAATCTAATAATGGCAGAAGACATCCGACAGGACAAGAAAGCCAACTTCTCCGCTCTGACGGAGCACAACAACAATGGAGTGACAAAGATTTCTGGCCTGGCCTCCAACAAAACTGGCGCCTCCAAGAAATTAGTCATTAAGAATTTCAAAGGTAACGCGTGCTGAATAGCTAGTTAACGTTAGCTGGCTTGCTACACGTTATTTGGCCGTTTGCCTGATTATGTTAGTTGGCTAACTAGTTAACTCTACTTATGTAATTGCCATAATTGTCAGCGTAACTAAAGTTCATATTTGAAAGTTGTCCATGATGGCCAGCTGGGTAGTTTCTAGACCAAGTTAGCTTGTGACATATTTGAAGCAATTGATAGCCATGGCATGTAAACAACAGAATATTCCGTTGCAACCTGACCCTGGAAATATTGCTCAACTCAGGTTACGTCTTCTAGCCAACTTTACCAAGCTAATGACATTCTGGCAGAATAAATATATATTTTTTGCATTCTATTACAATTTTGACGTTTGTTGACTCTGTCCCTGCCAGATGTTTAGATATGGTTGAACATGCAAACAATGGTCAACTGTTTACAAACAATATTCTCCTTGTTTACAAATTAACTTTACATTTCTCCTCATTTAAATGAGGTACCCAGCTAGAGGCTGGGTCTGTCTAACCATTTTGCTGTGCCTTGGTGTGGCGTAACTCTGGTGTGTGTTCCCAGACAGGCCAAAGCTAGCGGACAACTACACTGAGGACACCTGGCTGAAGCTGAGGGATGCGGTAGGAGCCATCCAGAACAGCACCTCCATCAAGTACAACCTGGAGGAACTCTACCAGGTCAGGCCTAAAGCATCAAACACACAGTTGCACTTTCAGGACATGAAACACATAGTTTGTGGAGAGCTACAGCCCTTATTGACCTTTCTAAGACATGGGCCTAGTTCATGTGTCCAACGGGCCTTGATGACATGCCTATATCCAAGTCCCAGTGTTTCCATGTGAATAATATGTACCGATATGGGCACTTTTGTTGTCTTCATCTGTATGACACCATTACTCCAGCTGTCTTGTCATGTGACCTGCTGTTCGCCCTTTACTGTCTGTATCTGTGTACCATTACTCCAGCTGTCTTGTCATGTGACCTGCTGTTCGCCCTTTACTGTCTGTATCTGTGTACCATTACTCCAGCTGTCTTGTCATGTGACCTGCTGGTTGCCCTAGCCAGTCTGGGTTGGTGGTGCCAACTGACGCCCTATTCCCTATGTGGTGTACTATTTAGGGTATAGGGTGCCATTTGGGACATTACCCGATTCCAACAGGCAGCAGAGATCGGTCCTGAGACACTATGCCTCTCTAGTCTCAAATTATTGGAGAGGAGAGCAGCTCTATGCCAGCCAGCAGGTTCTGTAGCTCACATCAGCAGTCAGTATACCCAACCACTGTGCTGACCAGTCACCAACCAGCCTGTTGACATGGCTAACCCAACCACTCTGACCATTCACCAGCCTGTTGACATGGCTAACCCTATCACTCTGACCATTCACCAGCCTGTTGACATGGCTAACCCAACCACTCTGACCATTCACCGGCCTGTTGACTTGGCTAATCCTGTCTTGTAACTTTTCCAAGGAGGGATGACTTACATAATTGAGGAATACTTAGTATGTTGAACTCCGTCTCCTCTGTTTCAGGCGGTGGAGAACCTGTGTTCCTATAAAGTCTCCCCAACACTGTACAAGCAGCTCCGTCAGGTCTGTGAGGACCATGTCCAGGCCCAGATACATCAGTTCAGAGAATATCCTTTACACTGTGTGTGTGTGTGTCTTTGCGTGTGAAAGTGTGATCCTATATTTTTGCCAGTGCGTAATGTGTGTGGATGTTTATTAAAGCCTGTTTGACAGGTTCTTATCAAATCGACTTGAAAACGTCTGTCATTTATGATGCTGCATGACAGTGGCTCCTCTGAGGAGATGAGCTCGTTTTATAACATTATTATTATTAATAGTTGATTTGTGTTGCTGCACCTTGTGTTTCTTGGCTATTTACATTGTTTTGTTCAAAAGCTATGTTGTTTTTCAATGTTTTGACTTTGCTTCAACTACCAGTGAAGACGTCCGCTACTAGTCAGACTAGTCTACTGTGTTATAAACTGGCTGGTTCCAGCCCTGAATGCTGATTGGCTGACAGCCGTGGTATATCAGACCGTATACCTCAAAACATTTTGTACGGCTCTAATTACGTTGGTAACCAGTTTATAATAGCAATAATATGCTACGGGCTGTGTCCAGGCACTCTGCGTTGTGCTTATGAACAGCCCTTAGCCGTGGTATATTGGCCATATACCACACCTCCTCAGTCCTTATTGCATAAATATCTCACAGGCACACTGTCACGGACCACTCCAGTGGCTGGAATACCATCATTGCCACAATAACCTTGGCCTGGGTCTCCCTGATAACACCCGCTGATCTGGTTAGTTGTGACTGGGGGGCTTAAAGGAACCTGGCAGCCTCCTGTTATAGAGCTGTATGTCTTCTCAGCGGGCTGATGTGTAGTAGTGTCTCTGTACCAGCTGTGTGGTTGTGTGTCTGTACCAGCTGTGTGGTAGTGTCTCTGTACCAGCTGTGTGGTAGTGTCTCTCTACCAGCGGTGTGGTAGTGTCTCTCTACCAGCGGTGTGGTAGTGTCTCTCTACCAGCGGTGTGGTAGTGTCTCTCTACCAGCGGTGTGGTAGTGTCTCTCTACCAGCGGTGTGGTAGTGTCTCTCTACCAGCGGTGTGGTAGTGTCTCTCTACCAGCGGTGTGGTAGTGTCTCTCTACCAGCGGTGTGGTAGTGTCTCTCTACCACTACGTTTGACATGTTGTTCATTTAGCAGACGCATCTCATCCAGAGATACTTACAGGAGCATTTATGTTTACGATGCTTTGCTTAATGCCTCATAGACATATTTTTCTCCTAGTCGGCTTGGGGGTTTCGAACCAGCGACCTTTCGTTTACTGGCCCCACTCTCCTAACCGTTAGGCTACCTGCCGCCCAGGGGGCACCTTGGACCTCTTCATCCAGCTAGCTGCACACAGCGACACGCTGCTTGGACTGATGGGAAATAAAAAATAAAACAATGAACATCCCTGTAATGGGGATCTCTATAAACTACACAGTTTGTAGTCATCAGAAGGTTGTCATGTTTTTTTAACCACAACCTGGTGCGAGTCGAGGCCCCGTCCAAAGAGAGAGTGTTTGACTGTTGTGTTTTGATTGAATTGAGGCCCGGTCCTTAACCGTAGCGCCTCACAGAGTCCCTGGACAGCCTGTCTTTCCTGAAGAGGATGAACCGATGTTGGCAGGACCACTGCAGACAGACGGTCAGTCAGACAGCCTTTATTTATCATGAGACATTTATTCTGTCTGAAATGTATGTCGTGTAATTGAGTCTAACGTAAGTGTGTCATGTGTAACCTGGGTTACTGCAGATCATGATCCGGAGTATCTTTCTGTTCCTGGATCGTACCTACGTGCTCCAGAACTCCCTGCTCCCCTCCATCTGGTAAGAGCCCCGTCCAGTAGCTATTAGGAAAAACACAAACATACATCCGTTCTCAGTGGCAAACGGTCTTTTCCTGTTCTGAGATGGTGATCGTTTCTTTCTGTCAGAAATGGAACCCTATTCACTACTTAGTGCACTACCTTTGACTAGGTCCTCGTTGGGCTAAAAGAGTTCACTATGTAGGAAGTAGGGTGTCATTTGGGATGCAGACCGGTACTGTTCCCCGTCCACCGTGACTGTGTGTGTTCCACAGGGATACCGGGCTGGAACTCTTCCGGAACCACATCGTGAGCGACGGGGCTGTCCAGAAGCGCACGGTCGACGGGATCCTGGAACAGATCGAACGCGAACGCAACGGAGAGACAGTGGACCGCAGCCTTCTCCGCAGCCTACTGGGCATGCTCTCAGACCTGCAGGTGATAGGTCAATGCTTCATAAGTCTTGTCTTAACATTTGGCCAATGAACCAATCAAGTCAAGGCAGTCATTTGTGAGTCAAACGAGTGCATTTTCTTAGCAGTGTAGAACTATTGTTCCATAGGCAGATGGTATGTAGATTCTCTGATCTCCTGGTGTCATCTATTGTCTCTCTCCTCAGGTCTCTGTAGATTCTCTGATCTGGTATCATCTATTGTCTCTCTCCTCAGGTCTCTGTAGGTTCTCTGATCTCCTGGTATCATCTATTGTCTCTCTCCTCAGGTCTCTGTAGATTCTCTGATCTGGTATCATCTATTGTCTCTCCTCAGGTCTCTGTAGATTCTCTGATCTCCTGGTATCATCTATTGTCTCTCTCCTCAGGTCTCTGTAGGTTCTCTGATCTGGTATCATCTATTGTCGCT
>NC_068457.1:28904279-28959279 GCF_023373465.1 Oncorhynchus keta
TCTCTGATCTCCTGGTGTCATCTATTGTCTCTCTCAGGTCTCTGTAGATTCTCTGATCTCCTGGTGTCATCTATTGTCTCTCCTCAGGTCTCTGTAGATTCTCTGATCTCCTGGTGTCATCTATTGTCTCTCTCCTCAGGTCTCTGTAGATTCTCTGATCTCCTGGTGTCATCTATTGTCTCTCCTCAGGTCTCTGTAGATTCTCTGATCTCCTGGTATCATCTATTGTCTCTCTCCTCAGGTCTCTGTAGATTCTCTGATCTCTGGTGTCATCTATTGTCTCTCTCCTCAGGTCTCTGTAGATTCTCTGATCTGGTATCATCTATTGTCTCTCCTCAGGTCTCTGTAGATTCTCTGATCTGGTATCATCTATTGTCTCTCCTCAGGTCTCTGTAGGTTCTCTGATCTCCTGGTATCATCTATTGTCTCTCCTCGGGTCTCTGTAGATTCTCTGATCTCCTGGTATCATCTATTGTCTCTCTCCTCAGGTCTCTGTAGATTCTCTGATCTGGTATCATCTATTGTCTCTCTCCTCAGGTCTCTGTAGGTTCTCTGATCTCCTGGTATCATCTATTGTCTCTCTCCTCAGGTCTCTGTAGATTCTCTGATCTGGTATCATCTATTGTCTCTCCTCAGGTCTCTGTAGATTCTCTGATCTCCTGGTATCATCTATTGTCTCTCTCCTCAGGTCTCTGTAGGTTCTCTGATCTGGTATCATCTATTGTCTCTCTCCTCAGGTCTCTGTAGGTTCTCTGATCTGGTATCATCTATTGTCTCTCTCCTCAGGTCTCTGTAGATTCTCTGATCTGGTATCATCTATTGTCTCTCTCCTCAGGTCTCTGTAGATTCTCTGATCTTGTATCATCTATTGTCTCTCTCCTCAGGTCTCTGTAGATTCTCTGATCTGGTATCATCTATTGTCTCTCTCCTCAGGTCTCTGTAGATTCTCTGATCTGGTATCATCTATTGTCTCTCTCCTCAGGTCTCTGTAGATTCTCTGATCTGGTATCATCTATTGTCTCTCTCCTCAGGTCTCTGTAGATTCTCTGATCTGGTATCATCTATTGTCTCTCTCCTCAGGTCTCTGTAGATTCTCTGATCTGGTATCATCTATTGTCTCTCCTCAGGTCTCTGTAGATTCTCTGATCTGGTATCATCTATTGTCTCTCTCCTCAGGTCTCTGTAGATTCTCTGATCTGGTATCATCTATTGTCTCTCTCCTCAGGTCTCTGTAGATTCTCTGATCTCTGGTATCATCTATTGTCTCTCTCCTCAGGTCTCTGTAGATTCTCTGATCTGGTATCATCTATTGTCTCTCTCCTCAGGTCTCTGTAGATTCTCTGATCTGGTATCATCTATTGTCTCTCTCCTCAGGTCTCTGTAGATTCTCTGATCTGGTATCATCTATTGTCTCTCTCCTCAGGTCTCTGTAGATTCTCTGATCTGGTATCATCTATTGTCTCTCTCCTCAGGTCTCTGTAGATTCTCTGATCTGGTATCATCTATTGTCTCTCTCCTCAGGTCTCTGTAGATTCTCTGATCTGGTATCATCTATTGTCTCTCTCCTCAGGTCTCTGTAGATTCTCTGATCTGGTATCATCTATTGTCTCTCTCCTCAGGTCTCTGTAGATTCTCTGATCTGGTATCATCTATTGTCTCTCCTCAGGTCTCTGTAGATTCTCTGATCTGGTATCATCTATTGTCTCTCTCCTCAGGTCTCTGTAGATTCTCTGATCTGGTATCATCTATTGTCTCTCTCCTCAGGTCTCTGTAGATTCTCTGATCTGGTATCATCTATTGTCTCTCTCCTCAGGTCTCTGTAGATTCTCTGATCTCATCTATTGTATCATCTATTGTCTCTCTCCTCAGGTCTCTGTAGATTCTCTGATCTGGTATCATCTATTGTCTCTCCTCAGGTCTCTGTAGATTCTCTGATCTCCTGGTATCATCTATTGTCTCTCTCCTCAGGTCTCTGTAGATTCTCTGATCTGGTATCATCTATTGTCTCTCCTCAGGTCTCTGTAGATTCTCTGATCTCCTGGTATCATCTATTGTCTCTCTCCTCAGGTCTCTGTAGGTTCTCTGATCTGGTATCATCTATTGTCTCTCTCCTCAGGTCTCTGTAGGTTCTCTGATCTGGTATCATCTATTGTCTCTCTCCTCAGGTCTCTGTAGATTCTCTGATCTGGTATCATCTATTGTCTCTCCTCAGGTCTCTGTAGATTCTCTGATCTCCTGGTATCATCTATTGTCTCTCTCCTCAGGTCTCTGTAGATTCTCTGATCTGGTATCATCTATTGTCTCTCTCCTCAGGTCTCTGTAGATTCTCTGATCTGGTATCATCTATTGTCTCTCTCCTCAGGTCTCTGTAGATTCTCTGATCTGGTATCATCTATTGTCTCTCTCCTCAGGTCTCTGTAGATTCTCTGATCTGGTATCATCTATTGTCTCTCCTCAGGTCTCTGTAGATTCTCTGATCTGGTATCATCTATTGTCTCTCTCCTCAGGTCTCTGTAGATTCTCTGATCTGGTATCATCTATTGTCTCTCTCCTCAGGTCTCTGTAGATTCTCTGATCTGGTATCATCTATTGTCTCTCCCTCAGGTCTCTGTAGATTCTCTGATCTGGTATCATCTATTGTCTCTCCCTCAGGTCTCTGTAGATTCTCTGATCTGGTATCATCTATTGTCTCTCTCCTCAGGTCTCTGTAGATTCTCTGATCTGGTATCATCTATTGTCTCTCCTCAGGTCTCTGTAGATTCTCTGATCTGGTATCATCTATTGTCTCTCTCCTCAGGTCTCTGTAGATTCTCTGATCTGGTGTCATCTATTGTCTCTCTCCTCAGGTCTCTGTAGATTCTCTGATCTGGTATCATCTATTGTCTCTCTCCTCAGGTCTCTGTAGATTCTCTGATCTGGTATCATCTATTGTCTCTCTCCTCAGGTCTCTGTAGATTCTCTGATCTGGTATCATCTATTGTCTCTCCTCAGGTCTCTGTAGATTCTCTGATCTGGTATCATCTATTGTCTCTCTCCTCAGGTCTCTGTAGATTCTCTGATCTGGTATCATCTATTGTCTCTCTCCTCAGGTCTCTGTAGATTCTCTGATCTGGTATCATCTATTGTCTCTCTCCTCAGGTCTCTGTAGATTCTCTGATCTCCTGATGTCATCTATTGTCTCTCTCCTCAGGTCTCTGTAGATTCTCTGATCTGGTATCATCTATTGTCTCTCTCCTCAGGTCTCTGTAGATTCTCTGATCTGGTATCATCTATTGTCTCTCTCCTCAGGTCTCTGTAGATTCTCTGATCTGGTATCATCTATTGTCTCTCTCCTCAGGTCTCTGTAGATTCTCTGATCTGGTATCATCTATTGTCTCTCTCCTCAGGTCTCTGTAGATTCTCTGATCTGGTATCATCTATTGTCTCTCTCCTCAGGTCTCTGTAGATTCTCTGATCTGGTATCATCTATTGTCTCTCCTCAGGTCTCTGTAGATTCTCTGATCTGGTATCATCTATTGTCTCTCTCCTCAGGTCTCTGTAGATTCTCTGATCTGGTATCATCTATTGTCTCTCTCCTCAGGTCTCTGTAGATTCTCTGATCTGGTATCATCTATTGTCTCTCTCCTCAGGTCTCTGTAGATTCTCTGATCTGGTATCATCTATTGTCTCTCCCTCAGGTCTCTGTAGATTCTCTGATCTGGTATCATCTATTGTCTCTCTCCTCAGGTCTCTGTAGATTCTCTGATCTGGTATCATCTATTGTCTCTCTCCTCAGGTCTCTGTAGATTCTCTGATCTCCTGATGTCATCTATTGTCTCTCTCCTCAGGTCTCTGTAGATTCTCTGATCTCCTGATGTCATCTATTGTCTCTCTCCTCAGGTCTCTGTAGATTCTCTGATCTGGTATCATCAATTGTCTCTCTCCTCAGGTCTCTGTAGATTCTCTGGTCTGGTATCATCTATTGTCTCTCTCCTCAGGTCTCTGTAGATTCTCTGATCTGGTATCATATATTGTCTCTCCTCAGGTCTCTGTAGATTCTCTGATCTGGTATCATCTATTGTCTCTCTCCTCAGGTCTCTGTAGGTTCTCTGATCTCCTGGTATCATCTAATGTCTCTCTCCTCAGGTCTCTGTAGGTTCTCTGATCTCCTGGTATCATCTATTGTCTCTCTCCTCAGGTCTCTGTAGATTCTCTGATCTGGTATCATCTATTGTCTCTCCTCAGGTCTCTGTAGATTCTCTGATCTGGTATCATCTATTGTCTCTCTCCTCAGGTCTCTGTAGATTCTCTGATCTGGTATCATCTATTGTCTCTCTCCTCAGGTCTCTGTAGATTCTCTGATCTGGTATCATCTATTGTCTCTCTCCTCAGGTCTCTGTAGATTCTCTGATCTGGTATCATCTATTGTCTCTCTCCTCAGGTCTCTGTAGATTCTCTGATCTGGTATCATCTATTGTCTCTCTCCTCAGGTCTCTGTAGATTCTCTGATCTGGTATCATCTATTGTCTCTCTCCTCAGGTCTCTGTAGATTCTCTGATCTGGTATCATCTATTGTCTCTCTCCTCAGGTCTCTGTAGATTCTCTGATCTGGTATCATCTATTGTCTCTCTCCTCAGGTCTCTGTAGATTCTCTGATCTGGTATCATCTATTGTCTCTCTCCTCAGGTCTCTGTAGATTCTCTGATCTGGTATCATCTATTGTCTCTCTCCTCAGGTCTCTGTAGATTCTCTGATCTGGTATCATCTATTGTCTCTCTCCTCAGGTCTCTGTAGATTCTCTGATCTGGTATCATCTATTGTCTCTCTCCTCAGGTCTCTGTAGATTCTCTGATCTGGTATCATCTATTGTCTCTCTCCTCAGGTCTCTGTAGATTCTCTGATCTCCTGGTATCATCTATTGTCTCTCCTCAGGTCTCTGTAGATTCTCTGATCTCCTGGTATCATCTATTGTCTCTCTCCTCAGGTCTCTGTAGATTCTCTGATCTGGTATCATCTATTGTCTCTCTCCTCAGGTCTCTGTAGATTCTCTGATCTGGTATCATCTATTGTCTCTCTCCTCAGGTCTCTGTAGATTCTCTGATCTGGTATCATCTATTGTCTCTCTCCTCAGGTCTCTGTAGATTCTCTGATCTGGTATCATCTATTGTCTCTCCTCAGGTCTCTGTAGATTCTCTGATCTGGTATCATCTATTGTCTCTCTCCTCAGGTCTCTGTAGGTTCTCTGATCTCCTGGTATCATCTAATGTCTCTCTCCTCAGGTCTCTGTAGGTTCTCTGATCTCCTGGTATCATCTATTGTCTCTCTCCTCAGGTCTCTGTAGATTCTCTGATCTGGTATCATCTATTGTCTCTCCTCAGGTCTCTGTAGGTTCTCTGATCTCCTGGTATCATCTAATGTCTCTCTCCTCAGGTCTCTGTAGATTCTCTGATCTGGTATCATCTATTGTCTCTCCTCGGGTCTCTGTAGATTCTCTGATCTGGTATCATCTATTGTCTCTCTCCTCAGGTCTCTGTAGATTCTCTGATCTGGTATCATCTATTGTCTCTCTCCTCAGGTCTCTGTAGATTCTCTGATCTGGTATCATCTATTGTCTCTCTCCTCAGGTCTCTGTAGATTCTCTGATCTGGTATCATCTATTGTCTCTCTCCTCAGGTCTCTGTAGATTCTCTGATCTGGTATCATCTATTGTCTCTCTCCTCAGGTCTCTGTAGATTCTCTGATCTGGTATCATCTATTGTCTCTCTCCTCAGGTCTCTGTAGATTCTCTGATCTGGTATCATCTATTGTCTCTCTCCTCAGGTCTCTGTAGATTCTCTGATCTCCTGGTATCATCTATTGTCTCTCTCCTCAGGTCTCTGTAGGTTCTCTGATCTGGTATCATCTATTGTCTCTCTCCTCAGGTCTCTGTAGATTCTCTGATCTGGTATCATCTATTGTCTCTCTCCTCAGGTCTCTGTAGATTCTCTGATCTCCTGGTATCATCTATTGTCTCTCCTCAGGTCTCTGTAGATTCTCTGATCTGGTATCATCTATTGTCTCTCCTCAGGTCTCTGTAGGTTCTCTGATCTCCTGGTATCATCTATTGTCTCTCTCCTCAGGTCTCTGTAGATTCTCTGATCTGGTATCATCTATTGTCTCTCCTCAGGTCTCTGTAGGTTCTCTGATCTCCTGGTATCATCTAATGTCTCTCTCCTCAGGTCTCTGTAGATTCTCTGATCTGGTGTCATCTATTGTCTCTCCTCAGGTGTATAAAGACTCATTTGAGGAGCGTTTTTTGATGGAGACTGACAGACTGTACGCTGCAGAGGGACAGAGGCTGATGCAGGAACGAGACGTGAGTGACAGCCGTCATCCAAATGCTTTAATTCAATATTATGACCACGCCCCTATATAGCTAGCATACCTGGCTTTCTCCGAGTGACGGTCATAAGTGACGCGTGTGTGTGTCCAGGTGCCGGAGTACCTGCATCATGTGGCTCGTCGGTTGGAAGAAGAGAACGATCGTGTCATAAGCTACCTCGACCAGAGCACTCAGTAAGACCCGCCTCTTCCTCCACACCCCTTAGACTGACAGGCCTGCGCTCCAATCAGAGTACACTAGATCATCTCACAGATTTGAACCACTTTACTTTCTCTTCCACCCTCCTCCATCTGTCGTCATCATCTCTCTCTCTGTTTGTATTCAACAGGAAGACACTTATCTCTAATGTGGAGAAGCAGCTGCTTGGAGAACACATGACGGCCATCTTACAGAAAGGTATCTATCAGCAGTATGTGATACTGACCCTCCTCCAGGTCTCAGTATTCTGTTAGACGGTAACCAGGTGATATTGACCCTCTCCTTCAGGTCTCAGTATTCTGTTAGACGGTAACCGGGTGATACTGACCCTCCTCCAGGTCTCAGTATTCTGTTAGATGGTAACCAGGTGATACTGACCCTCCTCCAGGTCTCAGTATTCTGTTAGAAGGTAACCAGGTGATACTGACCCTCCTCCAGGTCTCAGTATTCTGTTAGATGTAACCAGGTGATACTGACCCTCCTCCAGGTCTCAGTATTTTGTTAGATGGTAACCAGGTGATACTGACCCCCTCCAGGTCTCAGTATTCTGTTAGACGGTAACCAGGTGATACTGACCCTCCTCCAGGTCTCAGTATTCTGTTAGATGGTAACCAGGTGATACTGACCCTCCTCCAGGTCTCAGTATTCTGTTAGACGGTAACCAGGTGATACTGACCCCTCCTCCAGGTCTCAGTATTCTGTTAGACGGTAACCAGGTGATACTGACCCTCCTCCAGGTCTCAGTATTCTGTTAGAAGGTAACCAGGTGATACTGACCCCCTCCAGGTCTCAGTATTCTGTTAGACGGTAACCAGGTGATACTGACCCCTCCTCCAGGTCTCAGTATTCTGTTAAAAGGTAACCAGGTGATACTGACCCTCCTCCAGGTCTCAGTATTCTGTTAGAAGGTAACCAGGTGATACTGACCCTCCTCCAGGTCTCAGTATTCTGTTAGAAGGTAACCAGGTGATACTGACCCTCCTTCAGGTCTCAGTATTCTGTTAGACGGTAACCAGGTGATATTGACCCTCCTCCAGGTCTCAGTATTCTGTTAGACGGTAACCAGGTGATACTGACCCTCCTTCAGGTCTCTGTATTGTTAGATGGTAACCAGGTGATACTGACCCTCCTCCAGGTCTCAGTATTCTGTTAGACGGTAACCAGGTGATACTGACCCTCCTTCAGGTCTCTGTATTGTTAGATGGTAACCAGGTGATACTGACCCTCCTCCAGGTCTCAGTATTCTGTTAGATGGTAACCAGGTGATACTGACCCTCCTCCAGGTCTCAGTATTCTGTTAGACGGTAACCAGGTGATACTGACCCTCCTCCAGGTCTCAGTATTCTGTTAGACGGTAACCAGGTGATACTGACCCTCCTCCAGGTCTCAGTATTCTGTTAGATGGTAACCGGGAAGATACTGACCCTCCTCCAGGTCTCAGTATTCTGTTAGATGGTAACCAGGTGATACTGACCCTCCTCCAGGTCTCAGTACTCTGTTAGACGGTAACCAGGTGATATTGACCCTCCTCCAGGTCTCAGTATTCTGTTAGACGGTAACCAGGTGATACTGACCCTCCTTCAGGTCTCTGTATTGTTAGATGGTAACTGATACTGACCCTCCTCCAGGTCTCAGTATCTGTTAGATGGTAACTGGGTGATACTGACCCTCCTCCAGGTCTCAGTATTCTGTTAGACGGTAACCAGGTGATACTGACCCTCCTCCAGGTCTCAGTATTCTGTTAGACGGTAACCAGGTGATATTGACCCTCCTCCAGGTCTCAGTATTCTGTTAGACGGTAACCAGGTGATACTGACCCTCCTTCAGGTCTCTGTATTGTTAGATGGTAACCGGGTGATACTGACCCTCCTCCATGTCTCAGTATTCTGTTAGATGGTAACCAGGTGATACTGACCCTCCTCCAGGTCTCAGTATTCTGTTAGACGGTAACCAGGTGATACTGACCCTCCTCCAGGTCTCAGTATTCTGTTAGACGGTAACCAGGTGATACTGACCCTCCTCCAGGTCTCAGTATTCTGTTAGATGGTAACCAGGTGATACTGACCCTCCTCCAGGTCTCAGTATTCTGTTAGAAGGTAACCAGGTGATACTGACCCTCCTTCAGGTCTCAGTATTCTGTTAGACGGTAACCAGGTGATACTGACCCTCCTCCAGGTCTCAGTATTCTGTTAGATGGTAACCAGGTGATACTGACCCTCCTCCAGGTCTCAGTATTCTGTTAGACGGTAACCAGGTGATACTGACCCCCTCCTCCAGGTCTCAGTATTCTGTTAGAAGGTAACCAGGTGATACTGACCCTCCTCCAGGTCTCAGTATTCTGTTAGAAGGTAACCAGGTGATACTGACCCCCTCCAGGTCTCAGTATTCTGTTAGACGGTAACCAGGTGATACTGACCCCCTCCTCCAGGTCTCAGTATTCTGTTAGAAGGTAACCAGGTGATACTGACCCTCCTCCAGGTCTCAGTATTCTGTTAGAAGGTAACCAGGTGATACTGACCCTCCTTCAGGTCTCAGTATTCTGTTAGACGGTAACCAGGTGATATTGACCCTCCTCCAGGTCTCAGTATTCTGTTAGACGGTAACCAGGTGATACTGACCCTCCTTCAGGTCTCTGTATTGTTAGATGGTAACCGGGTGATACTGACCCTCCTCCAGGTCTCAGTATTCTGTTAGACGGTAACCAGGTGATACTGACCCTCCTTCAGGTCTCTGTATTCTGTTAGATGGTAACCAGGTGATACTGAACCTCCTCCAGGTCTCAGTATTCTGTTAGACGGTAACCAGGTGATACTGACCCTCCTTCAGGTCTCTGTATTGTTAGATGGTAACCAGGTGATACTGACCCTCCTCCAGGTCTCAGTATTCTGTTAGACGGTAACCAGGTGATACTGACCCTCCTTCAGGTCTCTGTATTGTTAGATGGTAACCAGGTGATACTGACCCTCCTCCAGGTCTCAGTATTCTGTTAGACGGTAACCAGGTGATACTGACCCTCCTCCAGGTCTCAGTATTCTGTTAGACGGTAACCAGGTGATACTGACCCTCCTCCAGGTCTCAGTATTCTGTTAGACGGTAACCGGGTGATACTGACCCTCCTCCAGGTCTCAGTATTCTGTTAGATGGTAACCGGGTGATACTGACCCTCCTCCAGGTCTCAGTATTCTGTTAGACGGTAACCGGGTGATACTGACCCTCCTCCAGGTCTCAGTACTCTGTTAGACGGTAACCAGGTGATATTGACCCTCCTCCAGGTCTCAGTATTCTGTTAGACGGTAACCAGGTGATACTGACCCTCCTTCAGGTCTCAGTATTCTGTTAGACGGTAACCAGGTGATATTGACCCTCCTCCAGGTCTCAGTATTCTGTTAGACGGTAACCAGGTGATACTGACCCTCCTTCAGGTCTCTGTATTGTTAGATGGTAACCAGGTGATACTGACCCTCCTCCAGGTCTCAGTATTCTGTTAGATGGTAACCAGGTGATACTGACCCTCCTCCAGGTCTCAGTATTCTGTTAGACGGTAACCAGGTGATACTGACCCTCCTCCAGGTCTCAGTATTCTGTTAGACGGTAACCGGGTGATATTGACCCTCCTCCAGGTCTCAGTATTCTGTTAGACGGTAACCAGGTGATACTGACCCTCCTTCAGGTCTCTGTATTGTTAGATGGTAACCGGGTGATACTGACCCTCCTTCAGGTCTCTGTATTGTTAGATGGTAACCGGGTGATACTGACCCTCCTCCAGGTCTCAGTATTCTGTTAGACGGTAACCGGGTGATACTGACCCTCCTCCAGGTCTCAGTATTCTGTTAGACGGTAACCAGGTGATACTGACCCTCCTCCAGGTCTCAGTATTCTGTTAGATGGTAACCGGGTGATACTGACCCTCTTCCAGGTCTCAGTATTCTGTTAGATGGTAACCGGGTGATACTGACCCTCCTCCAGGTCTCAGTATTCTGTTAGACGGTAACCAGGTGATACTGACCCTCCTCCAGGTCTCAGTATTCTGTTAGATGGTAACCAGGTGATACTGACCCTCCTCCAGGTCTCAGTATTCTGTTAGACGGTAACCAGGTGATACTGACCCTCCTCCAGGTCTCAGTATTCTGTTAGACGGTAACCGGGTGATATTGACCCTCCTCCAGGTCTCAGTATTCTGTTAGACGGTAACCAGGTGATACTGACCCTCCTTCAGGTCTCTGTATTGTTAGATGGTAACCGGGTGATACTGACCCTCCTCCAGGTCTCAGTATTCTGTTAGACGGTAACCAGGTGATACTGACCCTCCTCCAGGTCTCAGTATTCTGTTAGATGGTAACCGGGTGATACTGACCCTCTTCCAGGTCTCAGTATTCTGTTAGATGGTAACCGGGTGATACTGACCCTCCTCCAGGTCTCAGTATTCTGTTAGATGGTAACCGGGTGATACTGACCCTCCTTCAGGTCTCTGTATTGTTAGACGGTAACCAGGTGATACTGACCCTCCTTCAGGTCTCTGTATTCTGTTAGATGGTAACCAGGTGATACTGACCCTCCTTCAGGTCTCTGTATTCTGTTAGATGGTAACCAGGTGATACTGACCCTCCTTCAGGTCTCTGTATTCTGTTAGATGGTAACCAGGTGATACTGACCCTCCTTCAGGTCTCTGTATTCTGTTAGATGGTAACCGGGTGATACTGACCCTCCTTCAGGTCTCTGTATTGTTAGATGGTAACCAGGTGATACTGACCCTCCTCCAGGTCTCAGTACTCTGTTAGACGGTAACCAGGTGATATTGACCCTCCTCCAGGTCTCAGTATTCTGTTAGACGGTAACCAGGTGATACTGACCCTCCTCCAGGTCTCTGTATTCTGTTAGATGGTAACCAGGTGATACTGACCCTCCTCCAGGTCTCAGTATTGTTAGACGGTAACCAGGTGATACTGACCCTCCTCCAGGTCTCAGTATTGTTAGACGGTAACCAGGTGATATTGACCCTCCTAAAGGTCTCAGTATTCTGTTAGACGGTAACCGGTGATACTGACCCTCTCCTCCAGGTCTCAGTATTCTGTTAGACGGTAATCGGGTGATGGAGCTGGCTCTGCTCTACCAGCTCTTCAGTAAGGTGAAGGGAGGACTCCCCACTCTGCTGCAGCACTGGAGAGACTACATCAAGGTACGCTCTCTGGCTCCCTCGCTCTCTCGCTCTGGCTCTCTCTCGCTCTGGCTCTCTCTCGCTCTGGCTCTCTCTCGCTCTGGCTCTCTCTCGCTCTGGCTCTCTCTCGCTCTGGCTCTCTCTCGCTCTGGCTCTCTCTCGCTCTGGCTCTCTCTCGCTCTGGCTCTCTCTCGCTCTGGCTCTCTCTCGCTCTGGCTCTCTCTCGCTCTCTCTGGCTCTCTCTGGCTCTCTCTCGCTCTGGCTCTCTCTCGCTCTGGCTCTCTCTCGCTCTGGCTCTCTCTCGCTCTGGCTCTCTCTCGCTCTGGCTCTCTCTGGCTCTGGCTCTCGCTCTGGCTCTCTCTGGCTCTGGCTCTCTCTGGCTCTGGCTCTCGCTCTGGCTCTCTCTGGCTCTGGCTGGCTCTCTCGCTCTCTCTTGCTCTGGCTCTCTCGCTCTCTCTTGCTCTGGCTCTCTCTTGCTCTGGCTCTCTCTCGCTCTGGCTCTCTCGCTCTCTCTGGCTCTGGCTCTCTCTCGCTCTGGCTCTCTCGCTCTCTCTGGCTCTCTCGCTCTCTCTGGCTCTGGCTCTCTCTTGCTCTGGCTCTCTCTCGCTCTGGCTCTCTCTCGCTCTGGCTCTCTCTCCTCTGGCTCTCTAGCTCTGGCTCTCTCTAGCTATGGCTCTCTCTAGCTATGGCTCTCTCTAGCTATGGCTCTCTCTGGCTCTCTATGGCTCTCTCTCGCTCTCTCGCTCTGGCTCTCTCTTTATACTACTCTCACTCAGAAACACTTCTATTGATTCCAGTCTCACTGAGATGTCTCCTAACAGAGTTTTGGTGGTGAGATTGTGGGCACCCCAGAGAAGGATAAGGACATGGTTCAAGACCTGTTGGACTTTAAGGATAAGATGGACAACGTGGCCCAGGGCTGTTTCAACAGAAACGAGAGCTTCATCAACGCTATGAAAGAGGCCTTTGAAGCTTTCATCAACAACAGACCCAACAAACCTGCTGAACTCATCGGTGAGGACAAGACCGCTGTGTGTGTGTGTGTGCAAAGAGTCAGGGCACGAGATATTTAAAGGCACCTGGAATCTTAAAACGATGCGCCATTGCTTAAAATACCAGTCGGAGGTTCCACGCCAGTTATGAGTGTTTCCTAACTAATATAACTAATATGAGTGTTTCCTAACATAACTAATATAACTAACTAATATGAATGTTTCCTAACTGATATAACTATAACTAACTAATATAACTAACTAATATAACGCATATAACTAACTAATATAACTAATGAGTGTTTCCTAACTAATATAACTCATATAACTATAACTAACTAATATAACTAACTAATATAACTAACTAATATGAGTGTTTCCTAACTGATATAACTATAACTAACTAATATAACTAACTAATATAACGCATATAACTAACTAATATAACTAATGAGTGTTTCCTAACTAATATAACTCATATAACTATAACTAACTAATATAACTAACTAATATAACTAACTAATGAGTGTTTCCTAACTGATATAACTATAACTAACTCAATAACTAACTCATATAACTAACTCATATAACTAACTGATATAACTAACTGATATAACTAACTCATATAACTAACTCATATAACTAACTCATATAACTAACTCATATAACTAACTCATATAACTAACTCATATAACTAACTCATATAACTATAACTAACTAATATAACTAATATGAGTGTTTCCTGTATGTTTTATCTAACTGGCGGTGTCCTATCTCTGCACAGCGAAGTACGTGGACTGTAAGTTGAGGGCGGGCAACAAGGAAGCTACCGAGGAGGAGATGGAGAGAATTCTAGACAAGATCATGATCATCTTCCGCTTCATCCACGGGAAGGATGTGTTCGAGGCCTTTTATAAGAAGGACCTGGCCAAACGCCTGCTGGTGGGGAAGAGTGCCTCCGTGGACGCTGAGAAGTCCATGCTGTCCAAACTCAAACACGGTAAGCTGTCCAAACACGGTAAGCTGTCCAAACACGGTAAGCTGTCCAAACACGGTAAGCTGTCCAAACACGGTAAGCTGTCCAAACACGGTAAGCTGTCCAAACACGGTAAGCTGTCCAAACTCACGTTTTCATTAGCAGTTGAACCAGAGTCAAACATTGAAACTCAAAACACAGCTTGTGAACAAAACATTGTAAAATAGCCAAGAAACACAACGCCTCACTTCAGTGGACGTTCCAGTAAATTAGACTGACTTCTACGCCTGTGCATCTTGAGCACTTTCAAATCCCAGTGTTCACAGCTCCCAGCCAGGCATTGTTGCAGCGCCTCACAGGATATATTTCAGAGGATACCTAGTTCTTGGTGATTATCTACCATCTATGATACAACATGACCAAACAGTTACTGCAGCAATTATTTAGTTATGTTTTCCTACTTGACTTCCTCACGACACGTTTATTTGTCAATGTGAGTGAAATGCTCTGTTGCCCTGACTACCCACCAACATGGCTGGTGATATAGACCTCTCTACCCACCTACATGGCTGGTGATATAGACCTCTCTACCCACCAACATGGCTGGTGATATAGACCTCTCTACCCACCAACATGGCTGGTGATATAGACCTCTCTACCCACCTACATGGTTGGTTATATAGACCTCTACCCACCTACATGGCTGGTTATATAGACCTCTCTACCCACCAACGTGGCTGGTGATATAGACCTCTCTACCCACCAACATGGCTGGTGATATAGACCTCTACCCACCAACATGGCTGGTGATATAGACCTCTCTATACCCACCAACATGGCTGGTGATATAGACCTCTATCCCCACCTACATGGCTGGTGATATAGACCTCTACCCACCAACATGGCTGGTGATATAGACCTCTCTACCCACCAACATGGCTGGTGATATAGACCTCTCTACCCACCAACATGGCTGGTGATATAGACCTCTCTACCCACCAACATGGCTGGTGATATAGACCTCTCTACCCACCAACATGGCTGGTGATATAGACCTCTCTACCCACCAACATGGCTGGTGATATAGACCTCTCTACCCACCAACATGGCTGGTGATATAGACCTCTACCCACCAACATGGCTGGTGATATAGACCTCTACCCACCAACATGGCTGGTGATATAGACCTCTCTACCCACCAACATGGCTGGTGATATAGACCTCTCTACCCACCAACATGGCTGGTGATATAGACCTCTCTACCCACCAACATGGCTGGTGATATAGACCTCTCTACCCACCAACATGGCTGGTGATATAGACCTCTCTACCCACCAACATGGCTGGTGATATAGACCTCTACCCACCAACATGGCTGGTGATATAGACCTCTCTACCCACCAACATGGCTGGTGATATAGACCTCTCTACCCACCAACATGGCTGGTGATATAGACCTCTACCCACCAACATGGCTGGTGATATAGACCTCTACCCACCAACATGGCTGGTGATATAGACCTCTCTACCCACCAACATGGCTGGTGATATAGACCTCTACCCACCAACATGGCTGGTGATATAGACCTCTCTACCCACCTACATGGCTGGTGATATAGACCTCTCTACCCACCAACATGGCTGGTGATATAGACCTCTCTACCCACCAACATGGCTGGTGATATAGACCTCTACCCACCAACATGGCTGGTGATATAGACCTCTACCCACCAACATGGCTGGTGATATAGACCTCTACCCACCAACATGGCTGGTGATATAGACCTCTCTACCCACCTACATGGCTGGTGATATAGACCTCTACCCACCTACATGGCTGGTGATATAGACCTCTCTACCCACCTACATGGCTGGTGATATAGACCTCTACCCACCTACATGGCTGGTGATATAGACCTCTCTACCCACCTACATGGCTGGTGATATAGACCTCTCTACCCACCTACATGGCTGGTGATATAGACCTCTACCCACCAACATGGCTGGTGATATAGACCTCTCTACCCACCAACATGGCTGGTGATATAGACCTCTCTACCCACCAACATGGCTGGTGATATAGACCTCTCTACCCACCAACATGGCTGGTGATATAGACCTCTCTACCCACCAACATGGCTGGTGATATAGACCTCTCTACCCACCAACATGGCTGGTGATATAGACCTCTCTATACCCACCAACATGGCTGGTGATATAGACCTCTACCCATATAGACCTCTACCCACCTACATGGCTGGTGATATAGACCTCTACCCATATAGACCTCTACCCACCTACATGGCTGGTGATATAGACCTCTCTACCCACCTACATGGCTGGTGATATAGACCTCTACCCACCTACATGGCTGGTGATATAGACCTCTCTACCCACCAACATGGCTGGTGATATAGACCTCTACCCACCAACATGGCTGGTGATATAGACCTCTCTACCCACCTACATGGCTGGTGATATAGACCTCTCTACCCACCTACATGGCTGGTGATATAGACTTCTCTACCCACCAACATGGTTGGTGATATAGACCTCTCTACCCACCAACATGGTTGGTGATATAGACTTCTCTACCCACCAACATGGTTGGTGATATAGACCTCTCTACCCACCAACATGGCTGGTGATATAGACCTCTCTACCCACCAACATGGCTGGTGATATAGACCTCTCTACCCACCAACATGGCTGGTGATATAGACCTCTCTACCCACCAACATGGCTGGTGATATAGACCTCTCTACCCACCAACATGGCTGGTGATATAGACCTCTCTACCCACCAACATGGCTGGTGATATAGACCTCTCTACCCACCTACATGGTTGGTTATATAGACCTCTCTACCCACCAACGTGGCTGGTGATATAGACCTCTACCCACCTACATGGCTGGTGATATAGACCTCTACCCACCAACATGGCTGGTGATATAGACCTCTCTACCCACCAACATGGCTGGTGATATAGACCTCTCTACCCACCAACATGGCTGGTGATATAGACCTCTCTACCCACCAACATGGCTGGTGATATAGACCTCTCTACCCACCTACATGGTTGGTTATATAGACCTCTCTACCCACCAACGTGGCTGGTGATATAGACCTCTACCCACCTACATGGCTGGTGATATAGACCTCTACCCACCAACATGGCTGGTGATATAGACCTCTCTACCCACCTACATGGCTGGTGATATAGACCTCTCTACCCACCTACATGGCTGGTTATATAGACTTCTCTACCCACCAACATGGTTGGTGATATAGACCTCTCTACCCACCAACATGGTTGGTGATATAGACCTCTCTACCCACCAACATGGTTGGTGATATAGACCTCTACCCATATAGACCTCTACCCACCAACATGGCTGGTGATATAGACCTCTACCCACCTACATTACATTTACATTTAAGTCATTTAGCAGACGCTCTTATCCAGAGCGACTTACAAATTGGTGCATACACCTTATGACAACCAGTGGAACAGCCACTTGCATCTAAATCTTGTTGGGGGGGTGGGGGTGTGAGAAGGATTACTTACCCTTACTTACCCTATCCTAGGTATTCCTTGAAGAGGTGGGGTTTCAGGTGTCTCCGGAAGGTGGTGATTGACTCCGCTGTCCTGGCGTCGTGAGGGAGTTTGTTCCACCATTGGGGGGCCAGAGCAGCGAACAGTTTTGACTGGGCTGAGCGGGAACTGTACTTCCTCAGTGGTAGGGAGGCGAGCAGGCCAGAGGTGGATGAACGCAGTGCCCTTGTTTGGGTGTAGGGCCTGATCAGAGCCTGGAGGTACTGAGGTGCCGTTCCCCTCACAGCTCCGTAGGCGAGCACCATGGTCTTGTAGCGGATGCGAGCTTCAACTGGAAGCCAGTGGAGAGAGCGGAGGAGCGGGGTGACGTGAGAGAACTTGGGAAGGTTGAACACCAGACGGGCTGCGGCGTTCTGGATGAGTTGTAGGGGTTTAATGGCACAGGCAGGGAGCCCAGCCAACAGCGAGTTGCAGTAATCAAGACGGGAGATGACAAGTGCCTGGATTAGGACCTGCGCCGCTTCCTGTGTGAGGCAGGGTCGTACTCTGCGGATGTTGTAGAGCATGAACCTACAGGAACGGGACACCGCCTTGATGTTAGTTGAGAACGTCAGGGTGTTGTCCAGGATCACGCCAAGGTTCTTAGCGCTCTGGGAGGAGGACACAATGGAGTTGTCAACCGTGATGGCGAGATCATGGAACGGGCAGTCCTTCCCCGGGAGGAAGAGGAGCTCCGTCTTGCTGAGGTTCAGCTTGAGGTGGTGATCCGTCATCCACACTGATATGTCTGCCAGACATGCAGAGATGCGATTCGCCACCTGGTCATCAGAAGGGGGAAAGGAGAAGATTAATTGTGTGTCGTCTGCATAGCAATGATAGGAGAGACCATGTGAGGTTATGACAGAGCCAAGTGACTTGGTGTATAGCGAGAATAAGAGAGGGCCTAGAACAGAGCCCTGGGGGACACCAGTGGTGAGAGCGCGTGGTGAGGAGACAGATTCTCGCCACGCCACCTGGTAGGAGCGACCTGTCAGGTAGGACGCAATCCAAGCGTGGGCCGCGCCGGAGATGCCCAACTCGGAGAGGGTGGAGAGGAGGATCTGATGGTTCACAGTATCGAAGGCAGCCGATAGGTCTAGAAGGATGAGAGCAGAGGAGAGAGAGTTAGCTTTAGCAGTGCGGAGCGCCTCCGTGATACAGAGAAGAGCAGTCTCAGTTGAATGACTAGTCTTGAAACCTGACTGATTTGGATCAAGAAGGTCATTCTGAGAGAGATAGCGGTAGAGCTGGCCAAGGACGGCACGCTCAAGAGTTTTGGAGAGAAAAGAGAGAAGGGATACTGGTCTGTAGTTGTTGACATCGGAGGGATCGAGTGTAGGTTTTTTTCAGAAGGGGTGCAACTCTCGCTCTCTTGAAGACGGGAGGGACGTAGCCAGCGGTCAGGGATGAGTTGATGAGCGAGGTGAGGTAAGGGAGAAGGTCTCCGGAAATGGTCTGGAGAAGAGAGGAGGGGATAGGGTCAAGCGGGCAGGTTGTTGGGCGGCCGGCCGTCACAAGACGCGAGATTTCATCTGGAGAGAGAGGGGAGAAAGAGGTCAGAGCATAGGGTAGGGCAGTGTGGGCAGAACCAGCAGTGTCGTTTGACTTAGCAAACGAGGATCGGATGTCATCGACCTTCTTTTCAAAATGGTTGACGAAGTCATCTGCAGAGAGGGAGGAGGGAGGGGGGAGGATTCAGGAGGGAGGAGAAGGTGGCAAAGAGCTTCCTAGGGTTAGAGGCAGATGCTTGGAATTTAGAGTGGTAGAAAGTGGCTTTAGCAGCAGAGACAGAGGAGGAAAATGTAGAGAGGAGGGAGTGAAAGGATGCCAGGTCCGCAGGGAGGCGAGTTTTCCTCCATTTCCGCTCGGCTGCCCGGAGCCCTGTTCTGTGAGCTCGCAATGAGTCGTCGAGCCACGGAGCGGGAGGGGAGGACCGAGCCGGCCTGGAGGATAGGGGACATAGGGAGTCAAAGGATGCAGTAAGGGAGGAGAGGAGGGTTGAGGAGGCAGAATCAGGAGATAGGTTGGAGAAAGTTTGAGCAGAGGGAAGAGAAGATAGGATGGAAGAGGAGAGAGTAGCGGGGAGAGAGAGCGAAGGTTGGGACGGCGCGATACCATCCGAGTAGGGGCAGTGTGGGAAGTGTTGGATGAGAGCGAGAGGGAAAAGGATACAAGGTAGTGGTCGGAGACTTGGAGGGGAGTTGCAATGAGGTTAGTGGAAGAACAGCATCTAGTAAAGATGAGGTCAAGCGTATTGCCTGCCTTGTGAGTAGGGGGAAGGTGAGAGGGTGAGGTCAAAAGAGGAGAGGAGTGGAAAGAAGGAGGCAGAGAGGAATGAGTCAAAGGTAGACGTGGGGAGGTTAAAGTCGCCCAGAACTGTGAGAGGTGAGCCGTCCTCAGGAAAGGAGCTTATCAAGGCATCAAGCTCATTGATGAACTCTCCGAGGAACCTGGAGGGCGATAAATGATAAGGATGTTAAGCTTGAAAGGGCTGGTAACTGTGACAGCATGGAATTCAAAGGAGGCAATAGACAGATGGGTAAGGGGAGAAAGAGAGAAAGACCACTTGGGAGAGATGAGGATCCCGGTGCCACCACCCCGCTGACCAGAAGCTCTCGGGTGTGCGAGAACACGTGGGCGGACGAGGAGAGAGCAGTAGGAGTAGCAGTGTTATCTGTGGTGATCCATGTTTCCGTCAGTGCCAAGAAGTCAAGGGACTGGAGGGAGGCATAGGCTGAGATGAACTCTGCCTTGTTGGCCGCAGATTGGCAGTTCCAGAGGCTACCAGAGACCTGGAACTCCACGTGGGTCGTACGCACTGGGACCACCAGGTTAGGGTGGTCGCGGCCACGCGGTGTGGAGCGTTTGTATGGTCTGTGCAGAGAGGAGAGAACAGGGATAGACAGACACATAGTTGACAGGCTACAGAAAAGGCTACGCTAATGCAAGGAAATTGAATGACAAGCGGACTACACGTCTCGAATGTTCAGAAAGTTAAGCTTACGTAGCAAGAATCTTATTGACTAAAATGATTAAAATGATACAGTACTGCTAAAGTAGGCTAGCTGGCAGTAGCTGCGTTGTTGACACTACACTAATCAAGTCGTTCCGTTGAGTGTAATAATTTCTACAGTGCTGCTGTTCGGGGCTAGCTGGCTAGCTAGCAGTGTTGTTTACGTTACGTTGAGTTAAAAGAACGACAATAGCTGGCTAGCTAACCTAGGAAATCGGTCTAGACTACACAATTATCTTTGAAACAAAGACGGCTATGTAGCTAGCTATGTAGCTAGCTACGATCAAACAAATCAAACCGTTGTACTGTAATGAAATGAAAATGTGATACTACCTGTGAATGCGACCGGGTTGTTGGCTGGTGATATAGACCTCTACCCACCAACATGGTTGGTGATATAGACCTCTCTACCCACCTACATGGCTGGTGATATAGACCTCTCTACCCACCAACATGGCTGGTGATATAGACCTCTCTAACCACCAACATGGCTGGTGATATAGACCTCTACCCACCAACATGGCTGGTGATATAGACCTCTACCCACCAACATGGCTGGTGATATAGACCCACCAACATGGCTGGTGATATAGACCTCTACCCACCTAACATGGCTGGTGATATAGACCTCTACCCACCAACATGGCTGGTGATATAGACCTCTCTACCCACCAACATGGCTGGTGAGATAGACCTCTCTACCCACCAACATGGCTGGTGATATAGACCTCTCTACCCACCAACATGGCTGGTGATATAGACCTCTACCCACCTACATGGCTGGTGATATAGACCTCTACCCACCAACATGGCTGGTGATATAGACCTCTACCCACCTACATGGCTGGTGATATAGACCTCTACCCACCAACATGGCTGGTGATATAGACCTCTACCCACCTACATGGCTGGTGATATAGACCTCTACCCACCAACATGGCTGGTGATATAGACATGGCTGGTGATGATATAGATATAGACCTCTCTACCCACCTACATGGCTGGTGATATAGACCTCTACCCATGGCTGGTGATATAGACCTCTCTACCCACCAACATGGCTGGTGATATAGACTTCTCTACCCACCAACATGGCTGGTGATATAGACCTCTACCCACCAACATGGCTGGTGATATAGACCTCTACCCACCTACATGGCTGGTGATATAGACCTCTACCCACCTACATGGCTGGTGATATAGACCTCTACCCACCAACATGGCTGGTGATATAGACCTCTCTACCCACCAACATGGCTGGTGATATAGACCTCTCTACCCACCAACATGGCTGGTGATATAGACCTCTCTACCCACCAACATGGCTGGTGATATAGACCTCTACCCACCAACATGGCTGGTGATATAGACCTCCCCCACCAACATGGCTGGTGATATAGACCTCTACCCACCCACATGGCTGGTGATATAGACCTCTACCCACCAACATGGCTGGTGATATAGACCTCTACCCACCAACATGGCTGGTGATATAGACCTCTACCCACCAACATGGCTGGTGATATAGACCTCTACCCACCAACATGGCTGGTGATATAGACCTCTACCCACCTACATGGCTGGTGATATAGACCTCTACCCACCTACATGGCTGGTGATATAGACCTCTACCCACCTACATGGCTGGTGATATAGACCTCTACCCACCTACATGGCTGGTGATATAGACCTCTCTACCCACCTACATGGCTGGTGATATAGACCTCTACCCACCAACATGGCTGGTGATATAGACCTCTACCCACCAACATGGCTGGTGATATAGACCTCTCTACCCACCAACATGGCTGGTGATATAGACCTCTCTACCCACCAACATGGCTGGTGATATAGACCTCTACCCACCAACATGGCTGGTGATATAGACCTCTACCACCAACATGGCTGGTGATATAGACCTCTACCCACCAACATGGCTGGTGATATAGACCTCTACCCACCACATGGCTGGTGATATAGACCTCTCTACCCACCAACATGGCTGGTGATATAGACCTCTCTACCCACCAACATGGCTGGTGATATAGACCTCTACCCACCTACCCACCAACATGGCTGGTGATATAGACCTCTACCCACCAACATGGCTGGTGATATAGACCTCTACCCACCAACATGGCTGGTGATATAGACCTCTACCCACCAACATGGCTGGTGATATAGACCTCTACCCACCTACATGGCTGGTGATATAGACCTCTACCCACCAACATGGCTGGTGATATACCCACCTACATGGCTGGTGATATAGACCTCTCTACCCACCAACATGGCTGGTGATATAGACCTCTACCCACCAACATGGCTGGTGATATAGACCTGGCTGGTGATATAGACTCTACCCACCAACATGGCTGGTGATATAGACCTCTACCCACCAACATGGCTGGTGATATAGACCTCTACCCACCAACATGGCTGGTGATATAGACCTCTACCCACCAACATGGCTGGTGATATAGACCTCTCTACCCACCAACATGGCTGGTGATATAGACCTCTCTACCCACCAACATGGCTGGTGATATAGACCTCTACCCACCAACATGGCTGGTGATATAGACCTCTACCCACCAACATGGCTGGTGATATAGACCCACCTCATGGCTGGTGATATAGACCCACCCAACATGGCTGGTGATATAGACCTCTCTACCCACCAACATGGCTGGTGATGGTCTCTACCCACCAACATGGCTGGTGATATAGACCCACCTCATGGCTGGTGATATAGACCTCTCTACCCACCAACATGGCTGGTGATATAGACCTCTACCCACCTACATGGCTGGTGATATAGACCTCTCTACCCACCTACATGGCTGGTGATATAGACCTCTACCCACCTACATGGCTGGTGATATAGACCTCTCTACCCACCTACATGGCTGGTGATATAGACCTCTACCCACCAATGTCAATCTACCCTCATTTGGCGAGTGTGTTTATTTTAAGCCCTGTGTTCGTGGGATAATGTCAAATGTCCTCCGGCAGATTCTGATTGTTGCCTCAGCAGTGAAGTTGGCCCATCGGTGGTTTGTCACTACCTCTGGTGTGACTGTAGAAACAGCACCACAGTTACCAGGTCATGCAATGTGTTTAAGCAGTAAGGCCCGTCCGTAGGAGGTGTGGAATATGGGCCAATTACACCAAGGCTAAGGGCTGTTCTTAAGCACGACGCAACACTGAGTGCCTGGATACAGCCATTAGCCGTGGTATATTGACCATATACCCCAAACCCCAGAGGTTCCTTATTGCTATTATAAACTGGTAACAAACATAATTAGAGCAGTAAAAATACATGTTTTATCATACCCGTGGTATATGATCTGATATACCCTGTCTGTCAGCCAATCAGCATTCAGCGCTCGAACCACCCAGCTTATAATACTCTATAAAAACTTGTTAACAGAGAGTGGGTGTGATGGTTTTTGACTTCCTGCTTCCTGTCCCTGCAGAGTGTGGAGCGGCCTTCACCAGTAAGCTGGAGGGGATGTTTAAGGACATGGAGCTCTCCAAAGACGTTATGATCCAGTTCAAGCAGGTGAACACAGACTCCTCCATGTCACTGAAGTCCTTACTGTAGTATACATTTACCACCAGTGAATCATCTGACTTGAGGCCGTGTTGTCGTCACCCCTCCGTGACGCTCGTCCCTCAACCAATCAGTCTTGTGGAACTCGTATTTTGAATATTTAGTGTCCGTTTATTTTTCAAAAACCTAACAGAAGGAAAGGAAACGGGTCGCCGTCTCCTGGACAAGTTGTGTGTCAGGACGTTGGTCTCTAGTGCCCTGACTGGACAAGTTGTGTGTCAGGACGTTGGTCTCTAGTGCCCTGACTGGACAAGTTGTGTGTCAGGACGTTGGTCTCTAGTGCCCTGACTGGACAAGTTGTGTGTGCCCTGACTGGACAGGTTGTGTGTCAGGACGTTGGTCTCTAGTGCCCTGACTGGACAAGTTGTGTGTCAGGACGTTGGTCTCTAGTGCCCTGACTGGACAAGTTGTGTGTCAGGACGTTGGTCTCTCTAGTGCCCTGACTGGACAAGTTGTGTGTCAGGACGTTGGTCTCTAGTGCTGTTGTGTGTCAGGGCCTTGACTGGACAAGTTGTGTGTCAGGACGTTGGTCTCTAGTGCCCTGACTGGACAAGTTGTGTGTCAGGGCGTTGGTCTTGTGTCAGGACGTTGGTCTCTAGTGCCCTGACTGGACAAGTTGTGTGCCCTGACAGGTGTGTCAGGACGTTGGTCTCTAGTGCCCTGACTGGACAAGTTGTGTGTCAGGGCGTTGGTCTCTAGTGCCCTGACTGGACAAGTTGTGTGTCAGGACGTTGGTCTCTAGTGCCCTGACTGGACAGTGCCCTGTGCCCTGACTGGACAAGTTGTGTGTCAGGACGTTGCCCTGACTGGACTCTTGGTCTCTAGTGCCCTGACTGGACAAGTTGTGTGTCAGGGCGTTGGTCTCTAGTGCCCTGACTGGACAAGTTGTGTGTCAGGACGTTGGTCTCTAGTGCCCTGACTGGACAAGTTGTGTGTCAGGACGTTGGTCTCTAGTGCCCTGACTGGACAAGTTGTGTCAGGACGTTGGTCTCTAGTGCCCTGACTGGACAAGTTGTGTGTCAGGACGTTGGTCTGACTGACTGGACAAGTTGTGTGTCAGGACGTTGGTCTCTAGTGCCCTGACTGGACAAGTTGTGTGTCAGGACGTCTCTAGTGCCCTGACTGGACAAGTTGTGTGTCAGGACGTTGGTCTCTAGTGCCCTGACTGGACAAGTTGTGTGTCAGGACGTTGGTCTCTAGTGCCCTGACTGGACAAGTTGTGTGTCAGGACGTTGGTCTCTAGTGCCCTGACTGGACAAGTTGTGTGTCAGGACGTTGGTCTCTAGTGCCCTGACTGGACAAGTTGTGTGTCAGGACGTTGGTCTCTAGTGCCCTGACTGGACAAGTTGTGTGTCAGGACGTTGGTCTCTAGTGCCCTGACTGGACAAGTTGTGTGTCAGGACGTTGGTCTCTAGTGCCCTGACTGGACAAGTTGTGTGTCAGGACGTTGGTCTCTAGTGCCCTGACTGGACAAGTTGTGTGTCAGGACGTTGGTCTCTAGTGCCCTGACTGGACAAGTTGTGTGTCAGGACGTTGGTCTCTAGTGCCCTGACTGGACAAGTTGTGTGTCAGGACGTTGGTCTCTAGTGCCCTGACTGGACAAGTTGTGTGTCAGGACGTTGGTCTCTAGTGCCCTGACTGGACAAGTTGTGTGTCAGGACGTTGGTCTCTAGTGCCCTGACTGGACAAGTTGTGTGTCAGGACGTTGGTCTCTAGTGCCCTGACTGGACAAGTTGTGTGTCAGGACGTTGGTCTCTAGTGCCCTGACTGGACAAGTTGTGTGTCAGGACGTTGGTCTCTAGTGCCCTGACTGGACAAGTTGTGTGTCAGGACGTTGGTCTCTAGTGCCCTGACTGGACAAGTTGTGTGTCAGGACGTTGGTCTCTAGTGCCCTGACTGGACAAGTTGTGTGTCAGGACGTTGGTCTCTAGTGCCCTGACTGGACAGGTTGTGTGTCAGGACGTTGGTCTCTAGTGCCCTGACTGGACAGGTTGTGTGTCAGGACGTTGGTCTCTAGTGCCCTGACTGGACAGGTTGTGTGTCAGGACGTTGGTCTCTAGTGCCCTGACTGGACAAGTTGTGTGTCAGGACGTTGGTCTCTAGTGCCCTGACTGGACAAGTTGTGTGTCAGGACGTTGGTCTCTAGTGCCCTGACTGGACAAGTTGTGTGTCAGGACGTTGGTGCCCTGACTGGACTTGTGTGTCAGTTGGTCTCTAGTGCCCTGACTGGACAAGTTGTGTGTCAGGACGTTGGTCTCTAGTGCCCTGACTGGACAAGTTGTGTGTCAGGACGTTGTCTGACTGGACAAGTTGTGTGTCAGTGCCCTGACTGGACAAGTTGTGTGTCAGGACGTTGGTCTCTAGTGCCCTGACTGGACAAGTTGTGTGTCAGGACGTTGGTCTCTAGTGCCCTGACTGGACAAGTTGTGTGTCAGGCCCTGACGTTGGTCTCTAGTGCCCTGACTGGACAAGTTGTGTGTCAGGACGTTGGTCTCTAGTGCCCTGACTGGACAAGTTGTGTGTCAGGACGTGCCCCCTGACTGGACAAGTTGTGTGTCAGGACGTTGGTCTCTAGTGCCCTGACTGGACTGGACAAGTTGTGTGTCAGGACGTTGGTCTCTAGTGCCCTGACTGGACAAGTTGTGTGTCAGGACGTTGGTCTCTAGTGCCCTGACTGGACAAGTTGTGTGTCAGGACGTTGGTCTCTAGTGCCCTGACTGGACAAGTTGTGTGTCAGGACGTTGGTCTCTAGTGCCCTGACTGGACAAGTTGTGTGTCAGGACGTTGGTCTCTAGTGCCCTGACTGGACAAGTTGTGTGTCAGGCCCTGACGTTGGTCTCTAGTGCCCTGACTGGACAAGTTGTGTGTCAGGGACATGTTGTGTGTCGTGCCCTGACTGGACAAGTTGTGTGTCAGGGCGTTGGTCTAGTGCCCTGACTGGACAAGTTGTGTGTCAGGACGTTGGTCTCTAGTGCCCTGACTGGACAAGTTGTGTGTCAGGACGTTGGTCTCTAGTGCCCTGACTGGACACGTTGTGTGTCAGGACGTTGGTCTCTAGTGCCCTGACTGGACAAGTTGTGTGTCAGGACGTTGGTCTCTAGTGCCCTGACTGGACAAGTTGTGTGTCAGGACGTTGGTCTCTAGTGCCCTGACTGGACAAGTTGTGTGTCAGGACGTTGGTCTCTAGTGCCCTGACTGGACAAGTTGTGTGTCAGGACGTTGGTCTCTAGTGCCCTGACTGGACAAGTTGTGTGTCAGTTGTGTGTCAGGGCGTTGGTCTCTAGTGCCCTGACTGGACAAGTTGTGTGTCAGGACGTTGGTCTCTAGTGCCCTGACTGGACAAGTTGTGTGTCAGGACGTTGGTCTCTAGTGCCCTGACTGGACAAGTTGTGTGTCAGGACGTTGGTCTCTAGTGCCCTGACTGGACAAGTTGTGTGTCAGGACGTTGGTCTCTAGTGCCCTGACTGGACAAGTTGTGTGTCAGGACGTTGGTCTCTAGTGCCCTGACTGGACAAGTTGTGTGTCAGGCCCTGACGTTGGTCTCTAGTGCCCTGACTGGACAAGTTGTGTGTCAGGACGTTGGTCTCTAGTGCCCTGACTGGACAAGTTGTGTGTCAGGACGTTGGTCTCTAGTGCCCTGACTGGACGTTGGTCTCTAGTGCCCTGACTGGACAAGTTGTGTGTCAGGACGTTGGTCTCTAGTGCCCTGACTGGACAAGTTGTGTGTCAGGACGTTGGTCTCTAGTGCCCTGACTGGACAAGTTGTGTGTCAGTGCCCTGACTGGACGTTGTGTCTCTAGTGCCCTGACTGGACAAGTTGTGTGTCAGGACGTTGGTCTCTAGTGCCCTGACTGGACAAGTTGTGTGTCAGGGCGTTGGTCTCTAGTGCCCTGACTGGACAAGTTGTGTGTCAGGACGTTGGTCTCTAGTGCCCTGACTGGACAAGTTGTGTGTCAGGACGTTGGTCTCTAGTGCCCTGACTGGACAAGTTGTGTGTCAGGACGTTGGTCTCTAGTGCCCTGACTGGACAAGTTGTGTGTCAGGACGTTGGTCTCTAGTGCCCTGACTGGACAAGTTGTGTGTCAGGACGTTGGTCTCTAGTGCCCTGACTGGACAAGTTGTGTGTCAGGGCGTTGGTCTCTAGTGCCCTGACTGGACAAGTTGTGTGTCAGGACGTTGGTCTCTAGTGCCCTGACTGGACAAGTTGTGTGTCAGGACGTTGGTCTCTAGTGCCCTGACTGGACAAGTTGTGTGTCAGGACGTTGGTCTCTAGTGCCCTGACTGGACAAGTTGTGTGTCAGGACGTTGGTCTCTAGTGCCCTGACTGGACAAGTTGTGTGTCAGGGCGTTGGTCTCTAGTGCCCTGACTGGACAAGTTGTGTGTCAGGACGTTGGTCTCTAGTGCCCTGACTGGACAAGTTGTGTGTCAGGACGTTGGTCTCTAGTGCCCTGACTGGACAAGTTGTGTGTCAGGACGTTGGTCTCTAGTGCCCTGACTGGACAAGTTGTGTGTCAGGACGTTGGTCTCTAGTGCCCTGACTGGACAAGTTGTGTGTCAGGACGTTGGTCTCTAGTGCCCTGACTGGACAAGTTGTGTGTCAGGACGTTGGTCTCTAGTGCCCTGACTGGACAAGTTGTGTGTCAGGACGTTGGTCTCTAGTGCCCTGACTGGACAAGTTGTGTGTCAGTGCCCTGACTGGACGTTGTGTCAGGACTAGTGCCCTGACTGGACAAGTTGTGTGTCAGGGACAAGTTGTGTGTCAGTTGGTCTCTAGTGCCCTGACTGGACAAGTTGTGTGTCAGGACGTTGGTCTCTAGTGCCCTGACTGGACAAGTTGTGTGTCAGGACGTTGGTCTCTAGTGCCCTGACTGGACAAGTTGTGTGTCAGGACGTTGGTCTCTAGTGCCCTGACTGGACAAGTTGTGTGTCAGGACGTTGGTCTCTAGTGCCCTGACTGGACAAGTTGTGTGTCAGGGCGTTGGTCTCTAGTGCCCTGACTGGACAAGTTGTGTGTCAGGACGTTGGTCTCTAGTGCCCTGACTGGACAAGTTGTGTGTCAGGACGTTGGTCTCTAGTGCCCTGACTGGACAAGTTGTGTGTCAGGACGTTGGTCTCTAGTGCCCTGACTGGACAAGTTGTGTGTCAGGACGTTGGTCTCTAGTGCCCTGACTGGACAAGTTGTGTGTCAGGACGTTGGTCTCTAGTGCCCTGACTGGACAAGTTGTGTGTCAGGACGTTGTGTGTGCCCTGAGGACGTTGGTCAGGACGTCTCTAGTGCCCTGACTGGACAAGTTGTGTGTCAGGACGTTGGTCTCTAGTGCCCTGACTGGACAAGTTGTGTGTCAGGACGTTGGTCTCTAGTGCCCTGACTGGACAAGTTGTGTGTCAGGAGTGCCCTGTGGACAAGTTGTGTCAGGACGTTGGTCTCTAGTGCCCTGACTGGACAAGTTGTGTGTCAGGACGTTGGTCTCTAGTGCCCTGACTGGACAAGTTGTGTGTCAGGACGTTGGTCTCTAGTGCCCTGACTGGACAAGTTGTGTGTCAGGAGTGCCCTGACTTGTGTCTCTAGTGCCCTGACTGGACAAGTTGTGACTGTGCCCTGACTGGACAAGTTGTGTGTCAGGACGTTGGTCTCTAGTGCCCTGACTGGACAAGTTGTGTGTCAGGACGTTGGTCTCTAGTGCCCTGACTGGACAAGTTGTGTGTCAGGACGTTGGTCTCTAGTGCCCTGACTGGACAAGTTGTGTCAGACTGGACAAGTTGTTGGTCTCTAGTGCCCTGACTGGACAAGTTGTGTGTCAGGACGTTGGTCTCTAGTGCCCTGACTGACAAGTGGAGGACGTTGGATCTCTAGTGCCCTGACTGGACAAGTGTGTGTCAGGACGTTGGTCTCTAGTGCCCTGACTGGACAAGTTGTGTGTCAGGACGACTGGACAAGTGTGTCAGGGAAATCTAGTGCCCTGACTGGACAAGTTGTGTGTCAGGACGTTGGTCTCTAGTGCCCTGACTGGACAAGTTGTGTGTCCCTGACTGGACAAGTTGTGTGTCAGGACGTTGGTCTCTAGTGCCCTGACTGGACAAGTTGTGTGTCAGGGACAAGTTGGTCTCTAGTGCCCTGACTGGACAAGTTGTGTGTCAGGACGTTGGTCTCTAGTGCCCTGACTGGACAAGTTGTGTGTCAGGACGTTGGTCTCTAGTGCCCTGACTGACAAGTTGTGTGTCAGGACACTGTGCCGTTGGTCTTGACTGGACAAGTTGTGTGTCAGGACGTTGGTCTCTAGTGCCCTGACTGGACAAGTTGTGTGTCAGGACGTTGGTCTCTAGTGCCCTGACTGGACAAGTTGTGTGTCAGGACGTTGGTCTCTAGTGCCCTGACTGGACAAGTTGTGTGTCAGGACGTTGGTCTCTAGTGCCCTGACTGGACAAGTTGTGTGTCAGGACGTTGTGTGCCCTGACTGGACAAGTTGTGAAGTCAGGACGTTGGTCTCTAGTGCCCTGACTGGACAAGTTGTGTGTCAGGACGTTGGTCTCTAGTGCCCTGACTGGACAAGTTGTGTGTCAGAACGTTGGGACCCTGACTGGACAATTGGTGTCAGGAGTGCCCTGACTGGACAAGTTGTGTGTCAGGACGTTGGTCTCTAGTGCCCTGGACAAGTGTGTCAGGACGTTGGTCTCTACCCTGACTGGACAAGTTGTGTGTCAGGACGTTGGTCTTAGTGCCCTGACTGGACAAGTTGTGTGTCAGGACGTTGGTCTCTAGTGCCCTGACTGGACAAGTTGTGTGTCAGGACGTTGGTCTCTAGTGCCCTGACTGGACAAGTTGTGTGTCAGGACGTATCAGCCCTGACTGGACAAGTGTGTCAGGACGTTGGTCTCTAGTGCCCTGACTGGACAAGTTGTGTGTCAGGACGTTGGTCTCTAGTGCCCTGACTGGACAAGTTGTGTGTCAGGACGTTGGTCTCTCTAGTGCCCTGACTGGACAAGTTGTGTGTCAGGACGTTGGTCTCTAGTGCCCTGACTGGACAAGTTGTGTGTCAGGACGTTGGTCTCTAGTGCCCTGACTGGACAAGTTGTGTGTCAGGACGTTGGTCTCTAGTGCCCTGACTGGACAAGTTGTGTGTCAGGACGTTGGTCTCTAGTGCCCTGACTGGACAAGTTGTGTGTCAGGACGTTGGTCTCTAGTGCCCTGACTTTCAGCTGTGGAGCTGTTGTCGTTAGCTAGCTTACTGACATGGCTACAGTTGAAGTCGAGAAGTTTACATACACGGAGGTTGGAGTCATTAAAACTTGTTTTTCAACCACTCCACAAAGTTCTTGTTCACCAACTATAGTTTTGGCAAGTTGGTTAGGACATCTACTTTGTGCATCACACAAGTTATTTTTCCAACAATTGTTTACAGACAGATTATTTCACTTTTTAATTCACTGTATCACAATTCCAGTGGGTCAGAAGATTACATACAGTAAGTTGACTGTGCCTTTAAACAGCTTGTAAAATTCCAGAAGATTATGTCATTGCTTTAGAAGCTTCTGATAGGCTAATTGACATCATTTGAGTCAATTGGAGGTTTCCCTGTGGATGTATTTCAAGGCCTACCTTCAAACGCAGTGCCTCGTTGCTTGACGACATGGGAAAATCAAAAGAAATCAGCTAAGACCTCAGAAAAAACAACTGTAGACCTCCACAAGTCTGGTTTATCCTTAGGAGCAATTTCCAAACACCGGAAGGTACCACGTTCATCTGTACAAACAATAGTAAGCAAGTATAAACACCATGGGACCACGCAGCCGTTATACCGCTCAGAAAGGAGATGCATTCTGTCTCCTAGAGATGAACGCACTTTTGTGTGAAAAGTGCAAATCAATCCCACAACAGCAGCAAAGGACCATGTGAAGATGCTGGAGGAAACGGGTACAAAAGTATTTATATCCACAGTAAAACAAGTCCTATATCGACAACCTGAAAGGCTGCTCAGCAAGGAAAAAGCCACTGCTCCAAAACCGCCATAAAAAGCCAGACTACAGTTTGCAACTGCACATGGGGACAAAGATCGTACTTTTTGGAAAAATGTCCTCTGGTCTGATGAAACACAAATCAAACTGTTTGGCCATAATGACCATCGTTATGTTTGGAGGAAAAAGAGGGAGGCTTGCAAGCCGAAGAACACCATCCCAAACGTGAAGCACGGGGATGGCAGCATCATGTTGTGGAGGTGCTTTGCTGCAGGAGGGACTGGTTCGCTTCACAACATGGATGGCATGAGGCTGGAAAATTATGTGGATATATTGAAGCAACATCTCAAGACATCAGTTAGGATGTTAAAGATTGGTCGCAAATGGGTCTTCCAAATGGACAATGACCCCAAGCATACTTCCAAAGTTGTGGCAAAATGGCTTAAGGACAACAAAGTCAAGGTATTGGAGTGGCCATCACAAAGCCCTGACCTCAATCCTATAGAAAATTTGTGGGCAGAACTGAAAAGGCGTGTGCAAGCAAGGAGGCCTACAAACCTGACTCAGTTACACCAGCTCTGTCAGGAGGAATGGGCCACAATTCACCCAACTTATTGTGGGAAGCTTGTGGAAGGCTACCCAAAACATTTAACCCAAGTTAAACAATTTAAAGGCAATGGTACCAAATGCTAATTGAGTGTATGGAAACATCTGACCCACTGGGAATGTGATGAAAGAAATAAAAGCTGAAATAAATAATTCTCTCTATTATTCTGACATTTCACATTATTAAAATAAAGTGGTGATCCTAACTGACCTAGGACAGGGAATTTTCACTCGGATTAAATGTCAGGAATGTAAATGTATTTGGCTATGGTGTCATGTAAACCTCCGACTTCAACCGTGTGTGTGTCAGCTGTACAACTGAATGCATTCAACTGAAATGTGTCTTCATTTAACCCACCCCCTCTGAATCAGAGAGGTGCTTGGGGGGGGCTGCCTTGATCCACATCAACGTCAATCAGCATTTTGTTAGTTTAGATTCATTTTGACAGTTTTATGGCAGAAGTGGGATTCAGCAGATGTCACCTTGGTAATATGTTCTCATGTTAGACAGCAAATTGTAGCTAAACTGCTTTGGAGCTATCCCATTAGCTTATTGTAGCTAAACTGCTTTTGAGCTATCCCATTAGCTTATTGTAGCTAAACTGCTTTTGAGCTATCCCATTAGCTTATTGTAGCTAAACTGCTTTGGAGCTATCCCATTAGCTTATTGTAGCTAAACTGCTTTTGAGCTATCCCATTAGCTTATTGTAGCTAAACTGCTTTGGAGCTATCCCATTAGCCTTTTGCGAGATAAGAGAGAGATCTGTGCAGTCACAAACAACTCTCTATCGGATGTAAAAAAAAAAAATGCGATGACACAAGATAGCAATCAATCGTTGAAACGGGTTCATACCAATATGGGAAGATAAAGGACACAAACACTGAGCAATATTACTACTGTAATATATTGATTTACCACAGAGAATCATGTTTAACATCTCTACCAATTGGGGTAATCCAATGATGTTTACATTTGTTCCCAGATGGATTCAAATGATTTCTTGAATTAAGGAATTCTCAATTTACACCATTTTCCCAAAAATTAAGGATTTGATTGTCTCACACAACAGGACATTAATGTATTTTATTCCAGTATTGAACAAGGTTGTGTCCACCAGTACATGAATCTATTGAATCAGGTTGTCTGTCTCCCCCAGTACACCCAGAACCAGAGTGAACCCAGCCAGCTGGAGCTGACGGTCAACATCCTCACCATGGGCTACTGGCCCTCCTACACTCCTATGGAGGTCCACCTGCCCCCTGAGGTATGTCTGTCTGTGTGTGGTTGGGTAGTGTGTATGCTGGGTTTTATGGAGCCTATATAAATTCCCCCCCTCCTCCTCCTCGCTCTTCCCCCTCCTCCTCGCTCTTCCCCCTCCTCCTCGCTCTTCCCCCTCCTCCTCGCTCTTCCCCCTCCTCCTCGCTCTTCCCCCTCCTCCTCGCTCTTCCCCCTCCTCCTCGCTCTTCCCCCTCCCTCGCTTGCTCTTCCCCCTCGCTCTTCCGCCTCCCTCGCTCTTCCGCCTCCCTCCCTCGCTCTTCCCCCCACCCCTCGTCTTCCCCCTCCTAAATGTCGCTTTATCTTCCCCTCGCTCTTCCGCCTCCCTCGCTCTTCCGCCTCCCTCCCTCGCTCTTCCCCCTCCCCTCCCTCGCTCCTCGCTCTTCCCAGATGGTGAAGCTCCAGGAGGTATTCAAGCTGTTCTACCTGGGGAAACACAGTGGCAGGAAGCTCCAGTGGCAGCCCACCCTGGGCCACGCTGTTCTGAAGACTGAGTTTAAAGAGGTGAGCCTGAAAGGTTTCCCTAGAACAGTGTGGGTATTTGAGGACCGGAGAAGCACTGTCCTAGAAGTTGGGCGGCGTTCTTTGAAATGTCAAATTTCTAATGAGTCTTTTACCAAGGAGCTTCAGGTGTCTCTGTTCCAGACGTGTCTCTGTGTGTCTGTCTACAGAGTAAGAAGGAGCTGCAGGTGTGTCTGTTCCAGACGTGTCTCTGTGTGTCTGTCTACAGGGTAAGAAGGAGCTGCAGGTGTCTCTGTGTGTCTGTCTACAGGGTAAGAAGGAGCTGCAGGTGTCTCTGTTCCAGGCGTGTCTGTGTCTGGGGGTAAGAAGGAGCTCTGCAGTGGTTCCAGGTGTTCTGTCTGTCTGTCTACAGTGGCAGCTCTGTTCCAGACCCTGGGTTACAGCTGTGTCTCTGTTCCAGACTGTCTCTGTTTGTCTAAAGAAGGAGCTGCAGGTGAGCTCTGTTCTGTTCCAGAGTGTCTCTGTCTGTCTATCTACAGGGTAGAACAGGTGTCTGTTCCAGACGTGTATTGTGTGTCTGTCCAGGGTAAGAAGGAGCTGCAGGTGTTGTGTGTCTCTGTGTCTGTCTACAGGGTAAATGTGCATTTCTATTCCAGAGTGTCTGTGTGTCTGTCTACAAGGGAGCTGCAGGTGTCTCTGTTCCAGACGTGTCTCTGTGTGTCTGTCTACAGGGTAAGAAGGAGCTGCAGGTGTCTGTTCCAGACGTGTCTCTGTGTGTCTGTCTACAGGGTAAGAAGGAGCTGCAGGTCTCTGTTCCAGACGTGTCTCTGTGTGTCTGTCTACAGGGTAAGAAGGAGCTGCAGGTCTCTGTTCCAGACGTGTCTCTGTGTGTCTGTCAACAGGGTAAGAAGGAGCTGCAGGTGTCTGTTCCAGACGTGTCTCTGTGTGTCTGTCTACAGGGTAAGAAGGAGCTGCAGGTGTCTCTGTTCCAGACGTGTCTCTGTGTGTCTGTCTACAGGGTAAGAAGGAGCTGCAGGTGTCTCTGTTCCAGACGTGTCTCTGTGTGTCTGTCTACAGGGTAAGAAGGAGCTGCAGGTGTCTCTGTTCCAGACGTGTCTCTGTGTGTCTGTCTACAGGGTAAGAAGGAGCTGCAGGTGTCTGTTCCAGACGTGTCTCTAACTGTGTCTGTCTACAGGGTAAGAAGGAGCTGCAGGTGTCTGTTCCAGACGTGTCTGTCTACAGGGTAAGAAGGAGCTGCAGGTGTCTGTTCCAGACGTGTCTCTAACTGTGTCTGTCTACAGGGTAAGAAGGAGCTGCAGGTGTCTGTTCCAGACGTGTCTCTAACTGTGTCTGTCTACAGGGTAAGAAGGAGCTGCAGGTGTCTCTGTTCCAGACGTTGGTGCTATTGATGTTCAACGAGGGGGAGGAGTTCAGCGTGGAGGAGATCAAATCAGCCACTGGCATAGGTACAGCTTCTCTGTCTGTCTGTCTGTCTTCATAGGTACAGCTTCTCTGTCTGTCTGTCTGTCTTCATAGGTACAGCTTCTCTGTCTGTCTGTCTGTCTTCATAGGTACAGCTTCTCTGTCTGTCTGTCTTCATAGGTACAGCTTCTCTGTCTGTCTGTCTTCATAGGTACAGCTGTCTGTCTGTCTGTCTTCATAGGTACAGCTGTCTGTCTGTCTGTCTTCATAGGTACAGCTTCTCTGTCTGTCTGTCTTCTGTCTTCATAGGTACAGCTTCTCTGTCTGTCTGTCTTCATAGGTACAGCTTCTCTGTCTGTCTGTCTGTCTTCATAGGTACAGCTTCTCTGTCTGTCTGTCTTCATAGGTACAGCTTCTCTGTCTGTCTGTCTTCATAGGTACAGCTTCTCTGTCTGTCTGTCTTCATAGGTACAGCTTCTCTGTCTGTCTGTCTTCATAGGTACAGCTTCTCTGTCTGTCTGTCTTCATAGGTACAGCTTCTCTGTCTGTCTGTCTTCATAGGTACAGCTTCTCTGTCTGTCTGTCTTCATAGGTACAGCTTCTCTGTCTGTCTTCATAGGTACAGCTTCTCTGTCTGTCTTCTGTCTGTCTTCATAGGTACAGCTTCTCTGTCTGTCTGTCTTCATAGGTACAGCTTCTCTGTCTGTCTGTCTGTCTGTCTTCATAGGTACAGCTTCTCTGTCTGTCTGTCTTCATAGGTACAGCTTCTCTGTCTGTCTGTCTTCATAGGTACAGCTTCTCTGTCTGTCTGTCTTCATAGGTACAGCTTCTCTGTCTGTCTTCATAGGTACAGCTTCTGTCTGTCTGTCTTCATAGGTACAGCTTCTGTCTGTCTGTCTTCATAGGTACAGCTTCTCTGTCTGTCTGTCTTCATTAGTACAGCTTCTCTGTCTGTCTGTCTTCATTAGGTACAGCTTCTCTGTCTGACTGTCTTCATTAGGTACAGCTTCTCTGTCTGACTGTCTTCATTAGGTACAGCTTCTCTGTCTGACTGTCTTCATTAGGTACAGCTTCTCTGTCTGACTGTCTTCATAGGTACAGCTTCTCTGTCTGACTGTCTTCATAGGTACAGCTTCTCTGTCTGTCTGTCTTCATAGGTACAGCTTCTCTGTCTGTCTGTCTTCATAGGTACAGCTTCTCTGTCTTCATAGGTACAGCTCTGTCTTCTGTCTTCATAGGTACAGCTTCTCTGTCTGTCTGTCTTCAGGTACAGTACAGCTTCTCTGTCTGTCTGTCAGCTTCAGGTACAGCTTCTGTCTGTCTGTCTTCATAGGTACAGCTTCTCTGTCTGTCTGACTGTCTGTCTTCATAGGTACAGCTTCTCTGTCTGTCAACAGCTTGTCTGTCTTCATAGGTACAGCTTCTGTCTGTCTCTGTCTTCATAGGTACTTCATTAGGTACAGCTTCTCCCTCTGTCAATGTCTGTCTTCATACTGTCTGTCTTCATAGGTACAGCTTCTCTGTCTGTCTGTCTTCATAGGTACAGCTTCTCTGTCTCTGTCTGTCTTCAGGTACAGCTTCTCTGTCTGTCTGTCTTCATAGGTACAGCTTCGTCTGTCTGTCTTCTTCATAGGTACAGCTCTGTCTTCTTCATAGGTACAGCTTCTCTGTCTGTCTGTCTTCATAGGTACAGCTTCTCTGTCTGTCTGTCTTCATAGGTACAGCTTCTCTGTCTGTCTTCATAGGTACAGCTTCTCTGTCTGTCTTCATAGGTACAGCTTCTCTGTCTGTCTGTCTTCATAGGTACAGCTTCTCTGTCTGTCTGTCTTCATAGGTACAGCTTCTCTGTCTGTCTGTCTTCATAGGTACAGCTTCTCCGTCTGTCTGTCTTCTCTGTCTGTCTTCATAGGTACAGCTTCTGTCTGTCTGTCTCTTCATTAGGTACAGCTTCTCCCTCTGTCAATCTGACTGTCTGTCTTCATAGGTACAGCTTCTCTGTCTGTCTTCATAGGTACAGCTTCTCCCTCTGTCTGTCTGACTGTCTTCATAGGTACAGCTTCTCCCTCTGTCTGACTGTCTGTCTTCATAGGTACAGCTTCTCCCTCTGTCTGACTGTCTGTCTTCATAGGTACAGCTTCTCATTTTGTCTGACTGTCTGTCTTCATAGGTACAGCTTCTGTCTCTGTCTGGCTTCATAGGTACAGCTTCTCCCTCTGTCTGACTGTCTGTCTTCATAGGTACAGCTTCTCCCTCTGTCTGTCTGACTGCCTTCATAGGTACAAAAAGGTGTACATAAATTTTCTCTGGTCCTTTCCTTAGATTAAACTAACTACTCTCCTTATTTATCTCTAGTTTAGATTGATTCTGATCCCCTTCAGCCAATGGTGGCAGCTGGTGTTACTGGGCTCCGACACAATGAACAAGACATTACAGACTGATTTTACAATGTACCAACATTTAAACATTAACATGTAGTCTTGTTTGTCATTGTAACCAGAGGGCTAATATTAATACTATGCATGCCAGTCTCTCTTGGCTGAGAGTTGAGGAAAGACTGACTGCATCACTTCTTGTTTTTATAAAAACACATTGTGTTGGAAATTCCAAATTGTTTGCTTAGTCAACTTACACCAGACATGCCACCAGGGGTCTTTTCAGAGTCCCCAGGTCCAGAACAAATGAGAAGTACAGTATTATACAGAGCCATGACTGCATGGAACTCTTCTGTCTTATGGAGAGCAAGTGGACGGCAAAGCAACAAATTAAGCATCGGCACCTCGCCTCTCCCCATGTGACCTAGAGCAATACGCTCTTTTGTGGTTATGAACAATTTCTGGGCTCTTATTTCTGCTCATGAAACATGAAACCAACACTTGTTGCGTTTTTATTTTTTGTTCAGTATCGAGAAGAAGAAAAAAAAATGTACAGGACTTTGAGAGCGGCCCTGCGGTACACCACACTACACTACATGTTTGGCATTAGAGAAGGTTCTATTAGATTGCCATATCATAGGTATTTCTCAACAACCGGTTAGGGTCAATAATATCAAAGGCAGTACAGTACAGCTCCTGTAGTCTTATCCATTTCTTTTAAGCAGTCATCAGTAATTCGTGTCAGTGCCGCCCGTACATGTTGAGTGCCCTTCTAATCACCTCTCTTCTACATTAATCTCATTGCGTATTTGGGGTAAATAACATTTTGGCTCATTCATGAAATGCATGTCATTTCTCCAATTGAACTTGATGTATATGGAAGTAGTGTAACCGTGATCTGTGTCCCCGTTCCGTCCCCAGAGGAGGGTGAGTTGAGGCGTACCCTGCAGTCTCTGGCCTGTGGGAAGGCGCGCGTCCTCAATAAGAGTCCCCGGGGGAAGGACATAGAAGACGGAGACCGCTTCAACTTCAACAACGACTTCAGACACAAACTGTTCCGCATCAAGATCAACCAGATTCAGATGAAGGAAACGGTAGGGTTAACACCTCTCTCTCTGTGAAGGAAGCGGTAGGGTTAACACCTCTCTCTCTGTGAAGGAAACGGTAGGGTTAACACCTCTCTGTCTCTGTGAAGGAAACGGTAGGGTTAACACCTCTCTCTCTGTGAAGGAAACGGTAGGGTTAACACCTCTCTGTCTCTGTGAAGGAAACGGTAGGGTTAACACCTCTCTCTCTGTGAAGGAAACGGTAGGGTTAACACCTCTCTGTCTCTGTGAAGGAAACGGTAGGGTTAACACCTCTCTCTCTGTGAAGGAAACGGTAGGGTTAACACCTCTCTCTCTGTGAAGGAAGCGGTAGGGTTAACACCTCTCTCTCTGTGAAGGAAACGGTAGGGTTAACACCTCTCTCTCTGTGAAGGAAACGGTAGGGTTAACACCTCTCTCTCTGTGAAGGAAACGGTAGGGTTAACACCTCTCTCTCTGTGAAGGAAACGGTACGCTTAACACCCCTCTGTCTCTGTGAAGGAAATGGTAGGGTTAACACCTCTCTCTCTGTGAAGGAAACGGTACGCTTAACACCCCTGTCTCTGTGAAGGAAACGGTAGGCTTAACACCTGTCTCTGTGAAGGAAATGGTAGGGTTAACACCTCTCTCTCTGTGAAGGAAACGGTAGGGTTAACGCCTCTGTCTCTGTGAAGGAAACGGTAGGGTTAACACCCCTCTGTTCTGTCTCTGAAGGAAACGGTAGGGTTAACGCCTCTCTGTCTCTGTGAAGGAAACGGTAGGGTTAACACCTCTCTGTCTCTGTGAAGGAAACGGTAGGGTTAACACCTCTCTGTCTCTGTGAAGGAAACGGTAGGGTTAACACCTCTCTGTCTCTGTGAAGGAAACGGTAGGGTTAACACCTCTCTGTCTCTGTGAAGGAAACGGTAGGGTTAACACCTCTCTGTCTCTGTGAAGGAAACGGTAGGGTTAACACCTCTCTGTCTCTGTGAAGGAAACGGTAGGGTTAACACCTCTCTGTCTCTGTGAAGGAAACGGTAGGGTTAACACCTCTCTGTCTCTGTGAAGGAAACGGTAGGGTTAACACCTCTCTGTCTCTGTGAAGGAAACGGTAGGGTTAACACCTCTGTCTCTGTGAAGGAAACGGTAGGGTTAACACCTCTCTGTCTCTGTGAAGGAAACGGTAGGGTTAACACCTCTGTCTCTGTGAAGGAAACAGTAGGGTTAACACCTCTCTGTCTCTGTGAAGGAAACGGTAGGGTTAACACCTCTCTGTCTCTGTGAAGGAAACGGTAGGGTTAACACCTCTCTGTCTCTGTGAAGGAAACGGTAGGGTTAACACCTCTCTGTCTCTGTGAAGGAAACGGTAGGGTTAACACCTCTCGGTCTCTGTGAAGGAAACGGTAGGGTTAACACCTCTCTGTGAAGGAAACGGTAGGGTTAACACGTCTCTCTGAAGGAAACGGTAGGGTTAACACGTCTCTCTGTGAAGGAAACGGTAGGGTTAACACCTCTCGGTCTCTGTGAAGGAAACGGTACATTGTCAAGTCTGTGCCTGCCTGTTGAACAGAAAGGAGTGCTGACTCTAATCATTGTGTCTGTTATATCAGACTAATTCATCCATATAATGGTGCTTTCCACTGAGGGTTGCCACTCCGGGTTCCCGTCAGTTAAATCTTATTGCCTAAGTTTTGAGTTCCTCCCTTGCCCATCATTGGAGGAAGTGTGGCCATCATGCATTCACACAGTCAACTCTCGAGTTGGAGTCATTTTATTCAGGAAGTGAAACATTCACAGAAAATAAATGGTGAATTACAGTTGATGTGTCTGTGTGTCTGTCTGTGTGTCTGTGTGTCTGTGTGTGTCTGTGTGTCTGTGTGTCTGTGTGTTCAGGTAGAGGAGCAGGTGAGCACCACAGAGCGTGTGTTGATGTGTCTGTGTGTCTGTGTGTCTGTGTGTTCAGTTTGAAGAGCAGGTGAGCACCACAGAGCGTGTGTTGATGTGTCTGTGTGTCTGTGTGTTCAGGTAGAGGAGCAGGTGAGCACCACAGAGCGTGTGTTGATGTGTCTGTGTGTCTGTGTGTTCAGTTTGAAGAGCAGGTGAGCACCACAGAGCGTGTGTTGATGTGTCTGTGTGTCTGTGTGTTCAGGTAGAGGAGCAGGTGAGCACCACAGAGCGTGTGTTGATGTGTCTGTGTGTCTGTGTGTCTGTGTGTCCAGGTAGAGGAGCAGGTGAGCACCACAGAGCGTGTGTTGATGTGTCTGTGTGTCTGTGTGTCCAGGTAGAGGAGCAGGTGAGCACCACAGAGCGTGTGTTGATGTGTCTGTGTGTCTGTGTGTTCAGGTAGAGGAGCAGGTGAGCACCACAGAGCGTGTGTTGATGTGTCTGTGTGTCTGTGTGTTCAGTTTGAAGAGCAGGTGAGCACCACAGAGCGTGTGTTGATGTGTCTGTGTGTCTGTGTGTCTGTGTGTTGATGTGTCTGTGTGTCTGTGTGTTCAGGTAGAGGAGCAGGTAGAGCACCACAGAGCGTGTGTTGATGTGTCTGTGTGTCTGTGTGTTCAGTTTGAGGAGCAGGTGAGCACCACAGAGCGTGTGTTGATGTGTCTGTGTGTCTGTGTGTTCAGTTTGAAGAGCAGGTGAGCACCACAGAGCGTGTGTTGATGTGTGTCTGTGTGTCCAGGTAGAGGAGCAGGTGAGCACCACAGAGCGTGTGTTGATGTGTCTGTGTGTCTGTGTGTCCAGGTAGAGGAGCAGGTGAGCACCACAGAGCGTGTGTTGATGTGTCTGTGTGTCTGTGTGTCCAGGTAGAGGAGCAGGTGAGCACCACAGAGCGTGTGTTGATGTGTCTGTGTGTCTGTGTGTTCAGTTTGAAGAGCAGGTGAGCACCACAGAGCGTGTGTTGATGTGTCTGTGTGTCTGTGTGTTCAGGTAGAGGAGCAGGTGAGCACCACAGAGCGTGTGTTGATGTGTCTGTGTGTCTGTGTGTTCAGTTTGAAGAGCAGGTGAGCACCACAGAGCGTGTGTTGATGTGTCTGTGTGTCTGTGTGTTCAGGTAGAGGAGCAGGTGAGCACCACAGAGCGTGTGTTGATGTGTCTGTGTGTCTGTGTGTCTGTGTGTCTGTGTGTTCAGTTTGAAGAGCAGGTGAGCACCACAGAGCGTGTGTTGATGTGTCTGTGTGTCTGTGTGTGTGTGTTCAGGTAGAGGAGCAGGTGAGCACCACAGAGCGTGTGTTGATGTGTCTGTGTGTCTGTGTGTTGATGTGTCTGTGTGTCTGTGTGTTCAGTTTGAGGAGCAGGTGAGCACCACAGAGCGTGTGTTGATGTGTCTGTGTGTTCAGGTTGAAGAGCAGGTGAGCACCACAGAGCGTGTGTTGATGTGTCTGTGTGTCTGTGTGTTCAGTTTGAAGAGCAGGTGAGCACCACAGAGCGTGTGTTGATGTGTCTGTGTGTTCAGTTTGAAGAGCAGGTGAGCACCACAGAGCGTGTGTTGATGTGTCTGTGTGTCTGTGTGTTCAGTTTGAAGAGCAGGTGAGCACCACAGAGCGTGTGTTGATGTGTCTGTGTGTCCAGGTAGAGGAGCAGGTGAGCACCACAGAGCGTGTGTTGATGTGTCTGTGTGTCTGTGTGTCCAGGTAGAGGAGCAGGTGAGCACCACAGAGCGTGTGTTGATGTGTCTGTGTGTCCAGGTAGAGGAGCAGGTGAGCACCACAGAGCGTGTGTTGATGTGTCTGTGTGTTCAGTTTGAAGAGCAGGTGAGCACCACAGAGCGTGTGTTGATGTGTGTCTGTGTGTCCAGGTAGAGGAGCAGGTGAGCACCACAGAGCGTGTGTTGATGTGTCTGTGTGTTCAGTTTGAAGAGCAGGTGAGCACCACAGAGCGTGTGTTGATGTGTGTCTGTGTGTCCAGGTAGAGGAGCAGGTGAGCACCACAGAGCGTGTGTTGATGTGTCTGTGTGTCCAGGTAGAGGAGCAGGTGAGCACCACAGAGCGTGTGTTGATGTCTGTGTGTCCAGGTAGAGGAGCAGGTGAGCACCACAGAGCGTGTGTTGATGTCTGTGTGTCCAGGTAGAGGAGCAGGTGAGCACCACAGAGCGTGTGTTGATGTGTCTGTGTGTCTGTGTGTCCAGGTAGAGGAGCAGGTGAGCACCACAGAGCGTGTGTTGATGTGTCTGTGTGTCTGTGTGTCCAGGTAGAGGAGCAGGTGAGCACCACAGAGCGTGTGTTGATGTGTCTGTGTGTCTGTGTGTCCAGGTAGAGGAGCAGGTGAGCACCACAGAGCGTGTGTTTCAGGACAGACAGTACCAGATCGACGCGGCCGTTGTCCGCATCATGAAGATGAGGAAGACCCTGGGCCACAACCTGTTGGTGTCAGAACTATACAACCAGCTCAAGTTCCCCGTCAAGGTACTCTTTCATTTTCACTCTCTCTCTCTCTCTCTCGTTGCTTTTGTTCTTTTTTCCTACCCTGAAATATAGTCACATCAGTCATTCACATCAAGTAAACTGCACTGTACACCCTCAGCTCTAAGCTGCATACCCTTCAGTGTCATTCCTCTGTGTGTTCTCTCTCCTCTGTGTGTTCTCTCTCCTCTGTGTGTTCTCTCTCCTCTGTGTGTTCTCTCTCCTCTGTGCGTTCTCTCTCCTCTGTGCGTTCTCTCTCCTCTGTGCGTTCTCTCTCCTCTGTGCGTTCTCTCTCCTCTGTGCGTTCTCTCTCCTCTGTGCGTTCTCTCTCCTCTGTGCGTTCTCTCTCCTCTGTGCGTTCTCTCTCCTCTGTGTGTTCTCTCTCCTCTGTGTGTTCTCTCTCCTCTGTGTGGTCTCTCTCCTCTGTGTGGTCTCTCTCCTCTGTGTGGTCTCTCTCCTCTGTGTGGTCTCTCTCCTCTGTGTGGTCTCTCTCCTCTGTCATTCCTCTGTGTGTTCTCTCTCCTCTGTGTGTTCTCTCTCCTCTGTGCGTTCTCTCTCCTCTGTCATTCCTCTGTGTGTTCTCTCCTCAGCCTGGAGACCTGAAGAAGCGGATTGAGTCGCTGATTGACAGAGACTACATGGAGAGAGACAAGGAGAGTCCCAACCAGTACCACTATGTGGCCTGAGGGGGGCGCCACCTCCATCCTCCACCCCTCCGGTGCCCTGCCAGTGGGCTCAGCGAGTCAGCATCAGCTGGCCCTGATATAGCCCCATCTCTCCTTGAACTGCCTCACCGCCCCTCCCCCCCCTGCTTCTGGGGCCAGTCTGGAGGCCAGTGCCAAACCTGGTCCAACACCAGCCCAGCCAACACCACCCTCATTGGGGGACTCAGAGCAGGCTGGGTCCTGGGGCTGGAGGAGTCTGTCTGGTGGGTGGAAGGCCGGCCGGCACACATCATCCGCTGACGACGCTAACAACGAGAACAATGTAGCACTTTCTCAAATGTGTTGTTTTGGGAGGGGGGTGGGGTGGGTGGGGTCTGTCCACATCTATCTGTCTCAGTTCCACTGTAGTTTAGCTCCTGTTGATTATTCAGGTTTTTTCTGTGAGGTAACATAACATGTACCAGCCTGGGGTAACACTGGCAGTGTTGTCAGACAGGGAACAGGTTGGGGGGTTCACATGGATACCGATTACAAGGAGTGACGAGGGGAGGGATGCTTTTGGGTCGGGGGACACTCTCTCCTGTATTTTGACCAACACTTTCCACGCTCTGAATTTTGTAGACCAGATTGTATTCTTTGTAAGAGAGAGAAAGGAAACATGAATAAATTGATATTTAATGAAGTTAATTCATGGTGTGAACATCAAATGGACTTAGGAGTTGTGTGTAACAGGGGTGTGACTGAGGAGTTGTGTGTAACATAGTGGTGTGACTGAGTAGTTGTGTGTAACATAGGGGTGTGACTGAGTAGTTGTGTGTAACAGGGGTGTGACTGAGTAGTTGTGTGTGACTGAGTAGTTGGTTGACCCTGTGAGAAGAAATCCTCGACTGAATCTCAAGTGTTCTCTGTTAATACTTTCAAATGTCTTCACCAACATGATGTTTCTGTCTATGGAGGGAGCTACAGGCTGACAGGGCATGGCTCTAGGCCAGGCTGACAGGGCATGGCTCTAGGCCAGGCTGACAGGGCATGGCTCTAGGCCAGGCTGACAGGGCATGGCTCTAGGCCAGGCTGACAGGGCATGGCTCTAGGCCAGGCTGACAGGGCATGGCTCTAGGCCAGGCTGACAGGGCATGGCTCTAGGCCAGGCTGACAGGGCATGGCTCTAGGCCAGGCTGACAGGGCATGGCTCTAGGCCAGGCTGACAGGGCATGGCTCTAGGCCAGGCTGACAGGGCATGGCTCTAGGCCAGGCTGACAGGGCATGGCTCTAGGCCAGGCTGACAGGGCATGGCTCTAGGCCAGGCTGACAGGGCATGGCTCTAGGCTACAGGCTGACAGGGCATGGCTCCAGGCTAGGCTACAGGCTGACAGGGCATGGCTCTAGGCTAGGCTACAGGATGACAGGGCATGGCTCCAGGCTAGGCTACAGGCTGACAGGGCATGGCTCTAGGCTAGGCTACAGGATGACAGGGCATGCCTCTGAAGCGGAGTAATTCTGCCTGTGAAGTCATTCCTCAGAAACAAATGATCCTTGCTGTAGTAGGAGTGTGATTGACCTGTGATGTCAGAGGTTCTGGTCCCAGCTTATCTCCTTTTGGCGCTGTTGTGGAATCACCTCTCCCCCCCCCAAACTCTCCTCATCCCTGGGTGTGTCTGAAGTGGCTTCCTCTTGTCTCCTCTCCATCTCAACCAATACTAAGTCTGTTTACCAGCAGTTTGCTATTTGAATAATAAAATTATTTCACTATTACAGAAAAGCAAAGTATTTTAAACTATTGCGGTTCTCATCTTCAGTGAGGCTGCCCCTCCTCCCAACAGAACAGGATGTCTGTGGCTTAGTGATGAGTCAGAGGAGCTGCTGCTGCTTGTAAGTGTTGCGTTTAGAGTAGTCCTCTTATCACACCATCAGCCCTACATTCTCAACAACCTTACTGGCCAGGATCCCTGAAGAAATCAACCTTACTGGCCAGGACCCCTGAAGAAATCAACCTTACTGGCCAGGACCCCTGAAGAAATCAACCTTACTGACCAGGACCCCTGAAGAAATCAACCTTACTGGCCAGGACCCCTGAAGAAATCAACCTTACTGACCAGGACCCCTGAAGAAATCAACCTTACTGGCCAGGACCCCTGAAGAAATCAACCTTACTGACCAGGACCCCTGAAGAAATCAACCTTACTGGCCAGGACCCCTGAAGAAATCAACCTTACTGGCCAGGATCCCTGAAGAAATCAACCTTACTGGCCAGGACCCCTGAAGAAATCAACCTTACTGACCAGGACCCCTGAAGAAATCAACCTTACTGACCAGGACCCCTGAAGAAATCAACCTTACTGGCCAGGACCCCTGAAGAAATCAACCTTACTGGCCAGGACCCCTGAAGAAATCAACCTTACTGGCCAGGACCCCTGAAGAAATCAACCTTACTGGCCAGGACCCCTGAAGAAATCAACCTTACTGACCAGGACCCCTGAAGAAATCAACCTTACTGACCAGGACCCCTGAAGAAATCAACCTTACTGGCCAGGACCCCTGAAGAAATCAACCTTACTGGCCAGGACCCCTGAAGAAATCAACCTTACTGACCAGGACCCCTGAAGAAATCAACCTTACTGACCAGGACCCCTGAAGAAATCAACCTTACTGACCAGGACCCCTGAAGAAATCAACCTAACTGGCCAGGACCCCTGAAGAAATCAACCTTACTGGCCAGGACCCCTGAAGAAATCAACCTTACTGGCCAGGACCCCTGAAGAAATCAACCTTACTGACCAGGACCCCTGAAGAAATCAACCTTACTGACCAGGACCCCTGAAGAAATCAACCATGTTGTTTTGGTCAAATAAAACCCGCACACACAGAACACACTCATTTCAATCTTATCTATAACGCCTTGTCACTTAACCTGCCTTCATGTACATATCTACCTCAAATAGCTCGTACCTCTGCACATTGATCTGGTACTCCTGTATATAGCTCCATGTTGATCTGGTACTTCCTTTATATAGCTCCACGTTGATCTGGTACTTCCTGTATGTAGCTCCACGTTGATCTGGTACTTCCTGTATGGAGCTCCACATTGATCTGGTACTTCCTGTATGGAGCTCCACATTGATCTGGTACTTCCTGTATGGAGCTCCATTGTGTATTTCATTCCTCTTGTTACCATTATTTTTAAACTGCGTTGTTGGTTAGGGGCTTGCAATCAAGCATTTCACAGTGAAGTCTACACCAGTTGTATTCGGCGCAGGTGGCAAATAAAATTTGATTTGATTTGAAATATATGTTTGGGCTTCTTACTGTCAAATTGCAGTCTACAAATATTTGTATTATCAGCCCGCATCTGAATCTAGTTGATGATCCCTGGAATAGACGGATGAAGACGAGAGAAAGTCAAACTAACTGAAGGCGAGGCACCAAGTTGTCTCATCTCGCCTTGATATTGCTTATATCCCAAACGGCACCTTAGTCCCTATTTAGTGCACTACTTTTCACCGGAGCCCCTATAGGGAATAGGGTGCCATTTGAAACACCGAAATAGTCAGCTGACTGCCCAGGGCAGTACTCTTCCCTGACCTGGCTCCTCACATGGCTCAGTCTCACTGCTGTTCCTCTTTACTATAACTCTGACTACTGCTGTCTGCCTTTCCTCTACTATAAGACTGACTACTGCTGTCTGCCTTTCCTCTCTACTATAAGACTCTGACTACTGCTGTCTGCCTTTCCTCTCTACTATAAGACTCTGACTACTGCTGTCTGCCTTTCCTCTCTACTATAAGACTGACTACTGCTGTCTGCCTTTCCTCTTTACTATAAGACTCTGACTACTGCTGTCTGCCTTTCCTCTCTACTATAAGACTCTGACTACTGCTGTCTGCCTTTCCTCTCTACTATAAGACTCTGACTACTGCTGTCTGCCTTTCCTCTCTACTATAAGACTCTGACTACTGCTGTCTGCCTTTCCTCTCTACTATAAGACTCTGACTACTGCTGTCTGCCTTTCCTCTCTACTATAAGACTCTGACTACTGCTGTCTGCCTTTCCTCTCTACTATAAGACTCTGACTACTGCTGTCTGCCTTTCCTCTCTACTATAACTCTGACTACTGATAAGACTACTGCTGTCTGCCTTTCCTCTCTACTATAAGACTGACTACTGCTGTCTGCCTTTCCTCTCTACTATAAGACTACTACTGCTGTCTGCCTTTCCTCTCTACTATAAGACTCTGACTACTGCTGTCTGCCTTTCCTCTCTACTATAAGACTCTGACTACTGCTGTCTGCCTTTCCTCTCTACTATAAGACTCTGACTACTGCTGTCTGCCTTTCCTCTCTACTATAAGACTGACTACTGCTGTCTGCCTTTCCTCTCTACTATAAGACTCTGACTACTGCTGTCTGCCTTTCCTCTCTACTATAAGACTCTGACTACTGCTGTCTGCCTTTCCTCTCTACTATAAGACTCTGACTACTGCTGTCTGCCTTTCCTCTCTACTATAAGACTCTGACTACTGCTGTCTGCCTTTCCTCTCTACTATAAGACTCTGACTACTGCTGTCTGCCTTTCCTCTCTACTATAAGACTCTGACTACTGCTGTCTGCCTTTAAGACTCTGACTACCTGTCTGCCTTTCCTCTCTACTATAAGACTAACTACTGCTGTCTGCCTTTCCTCTCTACTATAAGACTGACTACTGCTGTCTGCCTTTCCTCTCTACTATAAGACTACTGCTGTCTGCCTTTCCTCTCTACTACTACTGCTGTCTGCCTTTCCTCTTTACTATAAGACTGACTACTGCTGTCTGCCTTTCCTCTCTACTATAAGACTCTGACTACTGCTGTCTGCCTTTCCTCTCTACTATAAGACTCTGACTACTGCTGTCTGCCTTTCCTCTCTACTATAAGACTGACTACTGCTGTCTGCCTTTCCTCTCTACTATAAGACTGACTACTGCTGTCTGCCTTTCCTCTCTACTATAAGACTCTGACTACTGCTGTCTGCCTTTCCTCTCTACTATAAGACTCTGACTACTGCTGTCTGCCTTTCCTCTCTACTATAAGACTCTGACTACTGCTGTCTGCCTTTCCTCTCTACTATAAGACACTGGGTTTTATATCTCTCTCTCCACATAGATCACAGACCAGTTATAAAACATTGGCCACCATCCTTTATTTAACCAGACAGGTCACATTGATGTATTTTCCAAGTGAACCAAGACAGCAGTATACATAGTTAACGCAACATAAAACACATCTACTAGATCATTAGTACTTGTTTATCTGCTATGTACATATGTTTTTTTCCTTTTTAGGGTTGTTAGGGGCCTCCCTTGGCCTATAAATAGCTGTTGTTTTTAGCTGACGTTTTCAAATATCCAAAACGAAATAACACATTCTATGATACAGTATTTTACAGTAGATTTTGATTTGAGCAGGGTTCGCCAGGAGTAGCACAGTACTGAGTTGTGTCAGGAAGGGGAGGTGTCGGTCGCCATCGGGCTGTAAGAGGGTGTCGCTGGCTGCCTCACGTGACGGTGCTGGGTGGTTCTAAAGCTTGGTTCACGTGACTGGACGTTCCCTCCTGGTATTAAGGACATGAAAGGGAGCGATACTGTCCGACTCCTGCAACCTGCTCCGAAAACAGGACCAAGAATATGAAAAAAGATTAAATAACCGCCATATAAAAGGGGACCGAATAAGAGGAAAAGGAAGGTCGATCTTTACTTTTCGGGGTTGTTGTTGCACTGCCTGGACAGCTGCTTTGGACAAGCGGTGTGTGCTATCCGTTAAACTGAACTCTGGACTTGAAACATGACTCGAACATGTCCATTCCTTGTCGGGATCGCCTGCTTTGCGATTCTTGGTAAGTGTTAATTATAGTGGTGGTCGATCGAGGACGGTTACTGAGACGGAGGGGGAAATGAAACGACGTCATCATCTCCGCTAGTATTATATTATCGTGTAGTATGGTAATTTGTTAATTCGGCATAAGGAAGTTAGACATAAATAATAATATAGGGGCCTATGACATAAAGCATATTCTTTTGTTTTTGGATATACGTTTTATTTATGGACGTTTCGGTGTAATGTTATTTTTTTTCTCTCTGTCGTATTTGTACACAACATGTTGATTTCGTCATGATGTCCAGGACATGTTGTGTGACAAGTGAATCAAATGGGAACAGACAAACGGGCAGTTTGTTTTCCTAAAATCAACAGCGCGTCTGTCTCTCTGTCAACCCATTGTTCCGGGAACGCTTCACGTGACCGTAGAGGTGCTTTGTGTGTTGAAACACTGGAGCCTCTATGACCGACCATTAGCTGGCCGCTCATACTGAGTGACACGAACACACAGATGTGTTGTCAACCGACTATAAGCCTGATGTAGTTGTGGTCTAGTTTTTTTTCTACTGTTTTGTGGAAGGTTTGTGTGCTGTGCTGCTATTCACGGGCCAGGTCACAGGTTCATTGACATTTGAAACATTGTCCCTTGCCTTTATTTTGTATTTAATAGTGATAAGATCCAGGCCTACATAAGAACTGTAATCGGGTTGATAATGTGTGTGTTGTAGTCAACCTGTGATTACAGTGTCTCTACTGCCGTGGAAACAGTATTATAGTGTTATAGTGTGGTTGCTCTTTGTTTCAGTGTTGTCTGTTTTGCTATCTCTTTGTGTGTGTGTGTGTGTGTGTGTGTGTGTGTGTGTGTGTGTGTGTGTGTTAGGGAGGACGTGAGGCAGGCAGGGTTATGTTTAACTACTGGAGTAAAACTCCCTGAGTCATCATCACACTGGTGCATGAGGCACAGCAGGGCCTGTTGCTCTCTGCTCTCAACCAGGCCAGATAGTTAATGGACATTAATAACCCACTGAATTCTGTTTTCCTGGGACCCAAGCTTAGGAAAATATGCAACTATACATAAATATCGGTATATTTCATTGCCATTATACCTAAAATAAATGCAATATAGACGAACACCATTAAAACGCACATCTGTCTAGATTGGAACTGTTGCTGTTAAAATTCAATAAATAATTTTAATTCTGAACTGGAACAAACTGATTGATCACATCACACAGATGCAGAACAGACAGGCTTTTTGATAGGGCAACCCTAAGTAACAGTACAGATAAACACGAAAAAGGATCAGGCCTACGGTACATCTTACTGTAGAAATGATCAGGCCTACGGTACATCTTACTGTAGAAATTATTAGGCCTACAGTACATTTTACTGTAGAAATGATCAGGCCTACAGTACATCTTACTGTAGAAATGATCAGGCCTACGGTACATCTTACTGTAGAAATGATCAGGCCTACGGTACATCTTACTGTAGAAATGATCAGGCCTACGGTACATCTTACTGTAGAAATGATCAGGCCTACGGTAAATCTTACTGAAGAAATGATCAGGCCTACGGTACATCTTACTGTAGAAATGATCAGGCCTACGGTACATCTTACTGTAGAAATGATCAGGCCTACGGTAAATCTTACTGTAGAAATGATCAGGCCTACGGTACATCTTACTGTAGAAATGATCAGGCCTACGGTACATCTTACTGTAGAAATGATCAGGCCTACGGTACATCTTACTGTAGAAATGATCAGGCCTACGGTACATCTTACTGTAGAAATGATCAGGCCTACGGTAAATCTTACTGTAGAAATGATCAGGCCTACGGTACATCTTACTGTAGAAATGATCAGGCCTACGGTACATCTTACTGTAGAAATGATCAGGCCTACGGTACATCTTACTGTAGAAATGATCAGGCCTACGGTACATCTTACTGTAGAAATGATCAGGCCTACGGTACATCTTACTGTAGAAATGATCAGGCCTACGGTACATCTTACTGTAGAAATTATTAGGCCTACGGTACATCTTACTGTAGAAATTATTAGGCCTACAGTACATTTTACTGTAGAAATGATCAGGCCTACGGTACATCTTACTGTAGAAATGATCAGGCCTACGGTACATCTTACTGTAGAAATGATCAGGCCTACGGTACATCTTACTGTAGAAATGATCAGGCCTACGGTACATCTTACTGTAGAAATGATCAGGCCTACAGTACATCTTACTGTAGAAATTATTGTTGAAAGAAAGTCTAGGTTGGAGCTGTTGCTGTTAAAATACAATACATATTTTATATTCTGAACTGGAATAAACTGATTGATCACATCACACATATATAGACCAGAAAACACACATGCAGTCCTTTTCTAGTCTATATCTGTGTGATGTGATCAATCAGTTTATTCCAGTTCAGAATATAAAATATGTATTGTATTTTAACAGCAACGTGTCTATTCTGGGCTCATGTTTTTAGACAGTGTAACACTGAGGTCATTCTCAGCCTTGAAACTTTATCTGTACTTGTTTTTTAAGTACGCCAGAGTTGAGAAGCCTGACTCCCATCAGTATGTGGTGCCAAACAGGACCAGAACATCCACTGCTTTCTCAGTCAGGCACGAGACCGCTTCCTGCTGTAGATGAGCAACCCAGAACTGTGTGTGGGTTTGCCTCAAACAGCGTAATGCTTCAATCAGTTTATTCAGTAAAGAATAAAAATGATGACTTGTCTTCATCTTTATTGTTACTTAGGGTTGCACTATCAGTAGCTAACTAACTTGCTTTGACGATGGTTGGCTATTAGCTGTGTACAAGGCCAGGGGATTGTTTGAAAGAGAAACTCACATCTACTACTATGAGAGTTAGTTAGTACTCCCATATTTCTTTTATAAAATGACAGCAATGCCTTGCTAGCTGAATTACTTTTCCACTGTCGAAGCGATGTTTCCTGAAGCATTTCAGCCCTGCTCTGAAAGAGCTCCCTGGGTTTACCATCATGCTGTGGATGTTTGCTCAGGACATGTCGTTTAATTAATTTGTTCCTTATGCGAGACTCATTACTAAGCACTTTAACACACAAAATACATTGTGGGCGCTCCTCGTTATTAGTTTGTATGAAAGCGAGAGAAACTCATCGCTGTATATGTGTTTCATGACAATTGAGCTCAGTCAGAATTTATGGCTAGTTTAACGACGTTTGATGACAGCTGGCGAGTGAGAATATCAAGTCATTGGCTGACGGCGCATCATCTGCTGCTGAACTACAGCGCTGCATCGTGTTGGTCGCGGAGTGATCTTCAATTAAAACTGCCGAAAAAAACGATCCGGTAAATCGCAAAGCACACAGGCTTCTTCTCCCTCTCAGTCGCGCAGCTGCCAAACTGAGCAGAGACCACTGCATAATCAGAAAGCGCACTGAACAGAGAGAGGCAGATGCACTTGGCCAAATCAATTCCAGTAATTAATGAAACCAGAGCCCGCATCAGGCCTCGTCAGGCTCCCTGCTCTCGAAGCTGATGACCTCATCTTAGGTAGACAGGGTACGTCTTAAGTGGCACCCTATTCCTAATGTAGTGCACTACCTTTAACCAGGGCCAAAGGGGATAGTGCACTACCTTTAACCAGGACCTATAGGGGATAGTGCACTACTTTTAACCAGGGCCTATAGGGCTGCTCAAAAATAGTCCTGGTCAAAAGTAGTGCACTATATAGGGAATAGGGTGTCATTTAGAATGTACTCTTAGTTCATCTGACATTCATTCTGTCTGAACTCAAGTGCTGATTTGGATGAATTGATCGTCTGAGGAGAGAAAGGAAGCCTGTCTAGACTACTGAGGCACGCTCACGCCCTCTGGTCAGGCACTCCTTAGCCACACACTAATAACCTGACCTTTAACAGCATGTCGGTAGACACATATTTAACCCCTCGACCTCTGTGTCCGTTGTGGTAGCCAGCAGGTGTAAATGAGTCTGAATAGTACACTATATAGGGTGTGCCATTTGGAACACAGAGTAGGTATTAATAGTCTGTAGTAGGCTGTGTGCCAGACTAGAGGGTTGGTAATACAGGGGGTTTGGTAATGGTACATGTGAAGGAGGAGGGAGGAACCTGCCAGTTTTACATCTGCACTGTCGTTACATCATCACAGGAAACATTCTAGAACTCCTCTCATGCTTGGAACTGAACTGCTAGAACTTATTCTGGTCGTACGGACAGATGACGATGCTTCTCAGCTGTGGACGTGAGGGTTCTGGATCATGTTGTAGTCATGAGGGTTCTGGGTCATGTTGAGGACGTGAGGGTTCTGGATGATCATGTTGAGGGTTCTGGATGATCATGTTGAGGACGTGAGGGTTCTGGATGATCATGTTGAAGACGTGAGGGTTCTGGATGATCATGTTGAAGACGTGAGGGTTCTGGATGATCATGTTGAGGGTTCTGGATGATCATGTTGAGGGTTCTGGATGATCATGTTGAGGGTTCTGGATGATCATGTTGAAGACGTGAGGGTTCTGGATGATCATGTTGAAGACGTGAGGGTTCTGGATGATCATGTTGAGGACGTGAGGGTTCTGGATGATCATGTTGAGGACGTGAGGGTTCTGGATGATCATGTTGAAGACGTGAGGGTTCTGGATGATCATGTTGAAGACGTGAGGGTTCTCTATGATCATGTTGAAGACGTGAGGGTTCTGGATGATCATGTTGAGGACGTGAGGGTTCTGGATGATCATGTTGAGAACGTGAGGGTTCTGGATGATCATGTTGAGGACGTGAGGGTTCTGGATGATCATGTTGAGGACGTGAGGGTTCTGGATGATCATGTTGAAGACGTGAGGGTTCTGGATGATCATGTTGAGGACGTGAGGGTTCTGGATGATCATGTTGAAGACGTGAGGGTTCTGGATGATCATGTTGAATCACGTGAGGGTTCTGGATGATCATGTTGAAGACGTGAGTGTTCTGGATGATCATGTTGAATCACGTGAGGGTTCTGGATGATCATGT